>NC_045426.1:588220317-588370317 GCF_902635505.1 Sarcophilus harrisii | reverse complement strand
ATCATGAACATATGAGCAATCCACCTGAGACAGTGTAAAAAGACTACTGGGTCAGAGAAGCCTTTCTTCCCCCATCCCTCCAACACCCCAGGAGCAATGATTTTCCAGAGCAAAGAATTCCTGGTAAACTGCTTTTGTGTGCATCAAGAGGACCCAAGGGAGCTGAATAGGTCAGGAAAATATAGTCTGTATGCCTAGATGAAGGCTAAAAATAGCAGTAGGAATCCCTGGACTTTCCTTGTAGTGTGTCTCTTTTTGTGTACACACACATATATTTGGTGCAGACATACACATACATGAAATTTCTGGCTTAATAGCATTCAGAGATAGTCTGATAAAAGTGACCCTTAGTAAAATAAATATAAATATTATACATATATATGTTAATATACACATATATAAACACATGCATGCATATGTATTTGTTACTATGGATTATTTTTATCAGGCCTGAATGCAATTTTATACATATACATGCATACATATATTTATACACATATCCATCTTTTTGAATATCATTATATATATATATATATATGTATATATACACACATACATATGTATACACATAGGTTATTATGCAAGGATATGTTATCCCAGAATAACATAAATAGGTATACATATGCTACTATATATATTTATACTAGTATTTTGTTGTTCAGTTGTTGTAGTTGGGTCCAATTCTTTGTGATCCCATTTAGGATTTTCTTGGCAATGATCCTAGAATGGTTTGCCATTTCCTTCCCCAGCTCATTTTACAGATGAGGAAACTGAGGCAAACAGGGTTGTGACTTGCTCAGGATCACACAGATAGTAAATGTCTAAGGTTGGATTTGAACTCAGGTCCTCCCAACTCCACTGTATCACTTAAATACCCTTATGTTACTATGGGTCACTTTTATCAGATATGTTTGAAAACTATTATGGCTTGGGTAATAATAACAACAATAAGAAAAGTAATAAGAATAAGAGAATTTCCTGATCACTTTAAGTACAAGGCATTTTATAAATACTAACTCATTTTGTCCTCACTACAACCTTTAGAGATGGGTTCTTATTGTGATCCCTACTGTACAAATTGTGAAAACAGATCAGGTAACTTGATGAGATCACAGAGAGTAAGTTTTAAATTCATTTCTTACTGATTCTAGTCCAGTGCTCTATCTGCTGCAGTACCTAGATCTGTCATATTAATATAACATTCATGTACTTTAAATTATATCCTTTGGCTGATTAGAATAAAGAAGTGTTGTGGTTCTTTTAAGCCAGTACTCAAGAATAAATACATATACAGTTTTATCTGCACATGCACCTGAGATTTACATTTTATCAGTCAAAGTTTCCTTATTCTTCATTTTGGTTAGAGCTTCATGAAAGATATTAGGAACATTTATTTAGGAAATCATTGATGTGGTTCACTGATGACTCCAGGAAACTTACCAACTAATGGTGGAGACAGCACATGCAAATGAAAATACATGAAAACATGGTGGTGGTGGGGGAAGCAATCCTTCCATAGATCTTAGCTGATAATAGGTAATAAAAGGGAAATTATATTTTAATTGTGTTCAGTCTGAGGAAAGATTTCCAAATAGGAGTATGATTGGAGAGAGTGGTTAAAGAGAAAGAAGGAAGATTTTCTAATGATATTAAATGACTACATGAAAAGAGAGACAGAGAGAAAGAGAAAAGACACAAAAGACAGAGACAGAGAATGAAAATTTATTAAATGATATGATATGAGAAATACAGTTCTTGCTCTAGAAGAGGTTGCATTCTAAGGGAGAAGACAATCTGTGAAAGAATACTAGAAAAGGGGGTTCAGCCACATGCTTAGGAGACAACCAAGAACTGTGTTGGGGCTTAGGCCCTGCCATGATGAGGTGAGAACTCAACTTTCAGAACTAAAGAACATATGTGTGGAGTTCAAGTTTCTTGTGGAAGGGAAAAGGTAAGGCAAGAGAATCAATAGTTTTGGGAGCAGGAAAAATGAAACTGAATTGTATTGATGTAAATTGCGTCAAAACTTTTGTGGGGCTCTCAGACTTTGTCCCCCTTTTGGGGGGGAGTTCCTGGGTCTCAAGCTCTCCTAGTCTCTTGGGAGGGGTCATACCCTTCTGTTCACAAACTCCCAAAATAAATAATCTCTTTTCAATTAGAAATCCAGGCTTGAGGCATAGTCAACATTGACTCAAATTCTCAGTTAAGTAATCTCATTCAACTTTGAAATGAATTGAAGCCCCAAGCCCCTGATCACTAATAAAAGACATCTCCTGAACCCCAAATCTTCACAGATATCCTAAACAGGATCATGCCCATTGGTGAAGATATCTTCTTCTCATGTAACCCACCTTTGCTTATTCCTTGCCCACTAAGAAGGCTGAGTTCCTAGCAAGCTATCTTCTTAGAGGAAATAAAATTCCTTTTGCCACAAATTTCAGGTTTGCGATTGTTTTGCATAGGATCTGCAGAGAGGAAATTTCCCCCCCAATTCTTGCAACTCATCATTTAGTTCCCTGACTTCATCAGTGTGATGCTGGAGGACTCATGACTTGGAATTTTTAATTAGAATGGAAAATTACTGGAAGAATTGAATTCACAGAAGGAGAATGATGTAAACAAAGAAACGTGAAATCATTTCTTGTTTTATTTGTGTAGGAATGAAATAAGAGATGGGAAATCTAGAGTTATGTCTGATCTTGGTATGTCCTTCTAATTATCTATCATTATACCATAAGAAACATTAAAAACAATTGAAGTTTCTCAAACAGGCATTAACTCCCAAAGTTTCACTTAATGAGTTAGAATTGTAATTCAATCAATCAATCAAAAGGCATTTATTAAACACTATCTAGTAGGCCTTTTGTTAAGTGCCAGAGATATGTAAAAATGTCAAAACTATCTCCTCCCCTCAAAGATCTTATTATATGCTAATTGATTAAATGTTAGCCTTGGATAAGGGGTTATTAATTTCAAGAGACTCCTGATCTTGGGTAGAAAAAAATTACGTATTTATAGTCACTCTAACTGCAATTTTCCTTTCCTAATTAAGACAATAATACCATCCTAGGGTTGTTGAGAAAACCAAATGGGATAACATACATAAAGAGATTTTTCAACATTAATACATTACATAAATATTATCTATGATGATGATTAGAGCATAGTTTAAACCAACGTGGACCTTATTCTCTTAGTAAATTATAATCTATATGTTTTTGAAAGGCATTTTACCTACTTAATTGTAAAAGTAATAAGATTTTGGCAGAAACCTTTTAAAAGTATTGGCATTAAACATATTTCTTAGATTTTCAAGAAGCTATGAATAAAATAAAAAAATCAATAATTCAAAGGTCTTAGCTTAATTAGGCTTTCCTTTCTTCTGTGAACTCTTATTTACATTAGTGACATACTTTAGTCTCTGGTAGTTCTTTCTACATGGTGCACATTTTGGTCAATCCAGTTATTTGAATCTTCTGAAAAATTATGATCTCCCAGTCTCCTTACTACCACCACCACTACTACTACTACTAATAATAATAATAATATTGAAGTGGTATTATGAAATTGAAATATGAAGCAGATTTGAAAGAGTACAATTTTATAAGATATTATAATTCAATTGACGTGAAAAAATCAAGTCAGACATCCATCACAAGTTACATAGCTCATGGGTTCAACCAAATTTAACTAAGAGTGGCAAAATCATACTGATTGAGCAATTTGATTTGGGGGTGGGGAGTGACTTTTAAAGTCTCAGGGGGGCAGGGATGGAAAGATCTAGGAAGTAAGGGGAGGAACCAGGAAGGAGTTTGGTTATCTAAAGATATGCTAATCAAAGCAGTCACAGAAATACAAATAATGTACAAATAATGTACAAATAAAGTCCAAATAATGGAAGACCAGATGAGCTGATTGAAAGATCATCCTATGCTAACAAGGTAGTCTGGTAGGACTGACCTGATTGTGGTTGATAATAAGAACAGAAGGGGCTCATTTTAGCAATTCCTGAGAATAAGTTGGTTTTGAGTTCATATCACTACTACTATTTTTAATACTCTTTTAAAACAAGGGTTAAAATATATATCTTAGTACTTTAAAGTTTTATGTCATAGGTGTCAAGTAGTGAATACTCTATCTTCTATGACATTGTTATGACCAACTCTCACTTAACCAATTAGCACATGATTACTTATTTGATGTAGTTAGAACCTATTTTATGTGTGTATATCTGTCTTGAACTAAACTCTGTGTGACAAATGACCATAAACTCCGAGAAAAGCATAGTTCAAGGTACAAGGTAAGAAATCAAATTATTTGCAAAGAATCACAGAAACTCTAATTAGGAAAAATAAAGCACAAATCCCTGAAAACAGGAACATGAATTTATGTAGTACTCTAAAGTTTGCAAAGTGATTTCCTCTTAACTAACTTATGAGATGAGAAATGCAAATATTTTTATTCTTTTCTCAGTAGCCTTCCATCCTTCCTCTCTCCCTCCCTTCTTCCTTCCTTTCCTTTTTCCCTTCCTTTTTTTCTTTCTTTTTCCTTCTTTCTTTCTTTCCTTCCTTCCTATTATATACATTTTACACAAAAGGATATTACGGCCAAAAAGAAATAGTGATTTGTTCAAGGTCAAACTGGTAAGCAGTGACAGAGCCAAGAGTTAAATCTACATCTGGTTATTTCAAATCCAGATTTCACATTCAGCACCCAAATGCTCAAAAATAATGATAAATAATGAACAAGAATGTGTTTGAATGTCAAGTGATGAGATTTATTATATATACTAAGGTATTTCATTTAATTTCCAGAGAGTTATAATTGTGAAGTTTATATAGGATTATAGGAGGATTTATTTAGAACTGGAAAGGGTCTTAGAAGCCATCCAATCCAATAAGATCATTATACAGATGAGGAAACTGAATTTCAGAGACCTACCTACCCAGGATTATGCTCTGGTATCAAAGGTAAGGTTTCTACGTAATTTCATTCATCAGTCTTAGTTCTCCATCTACAGAAGCAGAATAAGTCAATACTATAATCTAGATATAGGGACCATATCTCTGTATCTCCCTCCATTGCTTTATTTCTACATGTTGTTGTTATTTGTCCTTCCTTTTTCAAAAAGACCATGACCCAAGGAACGTAATAGCATGACATGCAAGTGAATTGGATTTTAGAGAGTGTTGTACAAAGTCGCCTCCCTCATTTTCTCCTCCAGAGCCATCTGGATCCAATGGTCAGATAAAGATCAGGATGATTGGAATTGACTTTGCATACATGGGAGACCTTGGTCTTTTTAAGCTAACTTCTTTAACAGGACTTAGTTTAATTGAAGCTGGACCTATTCAGTGATTCTGGCTGGGTAGAAATACAGGCAGAGAATAGCTTTCGCCTAGTCAAAAAAAACCAAACAAGTAAACAAATAAATTTGGGAAGGGAAGATCCTCAAGATTTCTGGTCAAACTAGAAAAGATTGCTATTTATATTCACTTCTGAGTCAATCTGGACTCAAACAATGACCTACTGAAGTTTGGCCTGGGACTTATTGACCTTGAATCAAAGAGATTCAGAGTGGTTTGGTTTTAAGGCATGGTCCTCAAGAAAGAAACTAGCCAGTAAAAAAAAATACTGCAAAATATTTTGGGAAGGTTCAGTGATTCAAAAAAAAGTTTTAAAGACCATCCTTAGCTAACATATGATACCCTAAGGAAGGAAGGAAGGAAGGAAGGAAGAAAGAAAGAAAGAAAGAAAATTTCTCAACTGAGTCACCACTGGTAAGATTGTAAACTCTGAGATTAGAGAGAGTTTTTTATTTTATCTGTGTACCTCCAGAATTTAGTACCATATTTGGCACATAGTTTAATGCTAATTAAACTTTGGTAGATTTATTTATTGTTTTTCTTGTTTATTTCTAATTGATTTACTGACAGATGATAATATTGTCTACCATTTTCTATGAGAGATTTAGAATTAACTCAGATAGATAACAGATATGAGAGAGTTTTGTGACCATAAAGTGCATTATAAATTATAAAGCATTCTTATAAATTGGAGGTTTTTAGTTCTTTAAACTTGAATTTCTGTTTGCCTTAATTCCCTGCTGCCCCACTCCTATCCCTGTTCAAAACACACTCAACCCGATTGCTGACTGCCTCGCTTTGTCCATTATTTTAAGAAAGCCAAAGGTATGCTTTTCTTAATTCATTTACTCTTTGGCCATTTATTACAAAGCTTCCTCACATATTCACCTGTCTTCTTCCCCCTTCTAATTCTAGTTATTGTATATTCATTTCATTTGTATCCAATTCTTTGTGACCTCATTAGGGGTTCTCTTCCTTCTCCATCTCATTTTACAGATAAGGAAATTGAGGCAAAGAGGGTTAAATGACTTACCTAGAATCACACAGCAAGTAAGACTGGATTTGAACTTAGGTCCTTCTGGCTCCAGGACTTACACTCTATCTACTCTGCCATCTAGATGTTCCTCTAATTCTAGAATCAAATCAGCTCTGCCATTTTTCCTGGATGGGATATATTAATCTCCTCAGTGTCTCCAGGATTAAGCATTTTGAAATTCACTTCCCTCCTCACTCTCTTATCTTCTCTTCTCAGCTCAATTGTAATGGTTAGCATTTAAATAGCTCTTTAAAATTTGCAAAGTACTTTATAAATATTATCTCATTTTATCCTCATAATCCAGGGAAGCTGTTGCTGTCATTAACCCTATCTAAAGATAAGAAAACCCAGGAGTGAAATTGTGACTTATTCAGGGTCTCATAGTTAAGAATAAGTGTCTGGGTTGGATTTGCTTTCAGGTCTTCCTTACTCCAGGTCAGATTTTATCCACTAAGCAACTGTACCTCCTAACAACTGTCATTTACTGCATAAAGGGTTCATTTTCTGCTCAACGTTATTATTCCCATATTTTTCCTACCCTTCCCCCATATATCCCAATGATGAGGTTATTCCTGGTCAGGGAACCAAATGATGGGGTTCTAGTGGCAGTCAGAGGGTTATGGAAATCCCCTTTTGGTTGACATAGGTCCTTTGTGAAAGAATTCACGTACTTGAAGAGTTTTAGATGGCAAAAACGGAAGTTTATTGTTGAATGAGAAGTCAGCTTTGTTAGAAAAACTGACTTCTTCAGTGGCAAAGTCCTATTAGAGAAATGGAGGCTGGCACTGAGAAGAGAATGCCTTCTCACCTGGCAGGGTCCTTGTAGCTATACCAAAGAGGCAGAGTATGCTACTTTTGACCTTCTGCAAAGAAATGAGTAAACAGAAACCTGTTATATGAGCAGATCTTGGCTCGGGGAGGGCAAGAGAGGGACTGGGGCAGTTTGAGCTGATCAGACCAGGATCTCCCAAATGAAATTCTTTTGAAGGCTTTTTTAGCCTGAATTTGAATGGAGATCCAGCTATCAATGGAGGTGATTTGCCTTAGAAATGGCCCAGCCAGGAGGATATTCTCTCATAGACTTTCTGGAGTCTGAGGGGGTCAGGAATCAAAGGGGACAGAATTTCAGAGTGTTAATCTTACCACTCAAAAGGGAACACAGTTTGACACCCCCATCACTATAAGGCCTTTAACCTTGTCTATGAACAAATCCACTGAAGCCAATGAAAAAAAATTCAAGCTACCAATCAAAGATGGACTCACCTCTTTTCTACAAAATCTGTTTTGTAATAAATCCCCTTCTTTGAGTATCTCTGTACCTATTAAGGAGATCTAGCTTTGTTTTTTAGGAAACTAGTTGATATTTATTTTGTGTTTTATGGTTTACCAACTAGACTAAATCAATGCAAGAGTATGCAAGGTAAAATTAAATTAAAGATTGACTGTGTTCAAAGCCTCCATCTTTAGAGGGATGATTTAAGGTATGTCAGAGCCCATGCTACAAGTCCTATTAATTTTAATATGATTTTTAGCAGCTTCTGAGCAGGTATAGTTAGATAATAAACATCTCCCTTTAAAAGAATCAGCTCTTCCTCTGCAGTACATAAAGTTACTCACTGCTTCTATCTGTTCGAATAAGATCAAGGTAATGTCTGTTCCACACACTAGTGGTAAGATGTGTGATTTCACCCTTGGTGAATTTGACAGAATAATCTACTTTGATGACTAATCCATTGTAACAGGAGGCTCGGCAATGGTGAAGAAGAATTTTCTGCCTTAAGTGACTATCCTGTCGTGCTGTGTTCTTTATAATCCTTTGGAAGTTGATATTCTGTGGCAAGAAATAAGGTTGCAGACCTTTAGAAATCACTGAAATGCTTTCCGAATCCTAAGATGTACATGTGGAGGTGGTGATTTTTCCTTTGGTATTTAGAATTGGCCAAACCAGAAGAATCTCACCAAGTGGCTCTTCTGGGGACTCTTGATTGATCAAAGGACATGCTCTTTCACTGAAACTTAGAAGATTTGCTTTTAGCTATGGGGAAGGTGATATATAGAACTGCTGAGTATCATTAAATAACAGTTCAAATTTAGCACTGACTGCACACCTAAGCGTCACGTCAGCTTCTAATGGAGAATAAGCCCAGTTCACTGAATCTTTTTTCTATTTTCATGAAATTACAGATTCAAGAGACATTCTTCCCTAACCCCTTACCCCCCTGTGACTTGCTAAGGACAGCAGTCACTCTTTCTTTGATTCTGTATCTAGAGTATGGTAATAGAGGAAGATAGTGATTCTATGTTAACATATGTTGTGTATGAAACATTTCACTTGAAGTTCATATTCTCTACAAAGTTTGTATTTGAACACTATTTATATTTGAATAGATTCTCTTAATAAAGTAGATTTAGTATGACTGCCAATTAAATAGTTATTAGATTTGAGAAATGGCAGAAGTGATGGTATGGGCTAAATGAACTGAGTGATGAAGACTTTTAAAAATCTATTTTTATTTATCATTGCTCTAGGATAGGCACTTTGTAAAATGAGGTTATTCAGAGAAATTGTGGTGGAGATCACAGAAAAAAAATAAAGAAAGGATAATTCAGAGAAAAGATGAGAATACAGAGGATGGGTAACTTCCTATCTAATATAAAATAATGGAGGTTGATCTCTGTATCCATTAATGTGTTACATTATGATTTTGTCAGTGACTATTAATCCTTCAAAAATGGTGAAAATGATTTTCCATTTTGATCAATGACAAAGAGAAGAAAATTAAAAAAAAAACTTCTATACCTCTGAGAGTTTAGTGAACTCCTTGACATTTTGATATCAATCAAAATTTCTTATTCACTTTTCATTGATGCTTTTTTTTTTTTTTTTTTGGTAAACTTTGACTATTTAGAGATCCTGAAGTAGCTTCTGAATCTTCAGAGAAAGAATGGGAATTCGTGATCTTCACTTTACATGTGAAATTTTAGCATTAGGTATATTTTACTATATTATGATTCTTTTTAAATAACTGAAACACCCACCTATAATGTATATGTTTGTTCACCTCATTAACACAGTCTGCTAAGGAAAAAAAAAAGTTGTCATCAATTATTTATTGAACAACTATTACATAAAGTATTAGGCTGGTGCTATGTGGACTCTCAAGAGAGCAACTTTGTTTTAGAGAAAATATCTAAATCTTAAAATAATAATTCCAGAAATATCACAGAGTTGAACAAGGTTGCTTGTCAATTCAAGTGCACAAGTGATTGCTGGGGCATGGTGTTCAAAGAATAATATAACAAGTGATCACTAGAATTACGAGAAAATTTTCTTGAGAACCAGAAATTGAACTTTTCCTTCATAAGAGAAAACAAAAGCATTGCATGGGTATGCATTTCTGTGTATATTTAAGGGTGGACAAAGGCACAAGGCACAAAGAGAGCACCACACAAGTTTTATTGGGGCAGGGGAGAGAAAGGAGACATAAAGAGATTTGAGCAGAGATTCATGAAAGGGATAGTGAAATCAGGGACCAAAAAGATAAATTGGACCCTTCAGGATTAAGAAATTTGAACTTAACCCTATAGGTGGTAGAAAATCTTGAGATAAAACAGTACTTTAGGAAAAACTGCTCTGGAAATAAGGAGCAGTGTCATAGAGAAGGTAGTTAGAGCTGAATTAGAGTTCTGACACTAACACATATATAACTAGGGTCAAGTTATTTTATCTCTTTCAGGTCCCAAGTAACTAAGAATGATTTAAAAATTGATTTCTATCCTACATAATTAGAATTTTTCCCAACAACAGGGAAAATGACAACTACTAAAAAGTAAAAAATTAAATTAAATCTGGTAGTAATAATCAGGATTAATTAGCAGGGAGAGAGATTAGAGACAAGAAAACTATTGGCAGTATTTTAGGATCTGAAAACTGGAGCTAACATGAGATAGTGAGTATTAGGGAAAAGAGGGAAAAAGGAGGAGCCAATGAAGACTACAGAATTTTAAGCATGAGTGATTGGGGAAAGTTTTTCACATAATCTACAGAAAGAAATTAAGGATGGGGAATTGTTATGGGAAGAAAGTTGATTATTTGGCTCTTAAATATTGTTTGTGATAATGGTTGGATATCCGCGGTTGAAAGATAATTTCATATCTATTTCCCAGTGGGAAAGTTTCTAAAAATTAGAATTTGTTGCTGAACTCCTTTTCAGGGAATCTGACTTCAGAAATTTTTTTCTTTTGGCTTTTTGCTTTGCATCTCCAGAATTTAACATAGTGTTTGACACATATTTAGTGTTTAACTAGATGTCACTATGGATAGATCACTGGCCTTGGAATCAGGAAGACCTGGATCCCATTCCTGTCTTGGATACCTATTATTAAGTATCTTAGCAAGTCAGTTAACCTCTGTTTGCCTCAGTTCCCTCATGTGTGAAACAAAGATACCTCCTGGAATTGTTGGAAAGATCAAATAATATAATATATGCAAAATGCATTACAAAACTTTTAAGTGATATATATGCTAGCTATTATTATTATTCCATTAACTGGAAATCGAAAGGATGCCCATCAGTTGTGGAATGGTTGAATAAATCATGGTATATAAATATAAAGGAATATTATTATCCTATAAAGAAATGACAAGCAGACTGGTTTCAGAAAAGCCTGGAAAGACTTACATGAAGTGATGCTAAGTGAAGTGAATAGAACTAAGAGTACATTGATCACAGTAACAAGATTATATGATTCTCAAGTGTGATAGACTTGGCTCTTCTCAATAATGAGGTGATTCAAAGCAATTCTAATTGTGGATGGAAAGTGCTGTCTTTATTTGAAGAGAGAACTATGGAGTCCAAGTATAGATCAAAGTAGTTTTTCCATCTTTTGGGTTTTTTTTTCTTTTTTTTTTCTCATATTTTTTTTTCCTTTTGATCTAATTTTCCTTGCACAGCATGACAAATATGGAAATATGTTTAGAAGAATTGTACATATTTAACTGATATTGGATTGGGGTGGGGATGGGGATGGGAGGAGGGAGAAAGGAAGAAAAACATAGAATACAAGGTTTTGCAGAGGTGAATGTTGCAAACTCTCTTTGCATGTATTTAAATTATTATTCTCTTACACTCTGAGCTCCTTGAAAGCAGGGATGGCTTTCTCTCCTTCATTTGTATCCCTAGCATTTAGTACAGTGCCTAGTTCATTGTAGATGCTTAGTAAATGCTTGTTGATTGACTAATAAATGTTTGCTATGTTGAGTTCCTCATCTAAATGTTATTAAATGAATCTATAGTTATGTATCAATTATCTTTGAAAGACTAGATTGCTCCTTCTTTATAGTGATGAGTTTCTTTAACCCCTTATGAAGTCAATAGATGTAATGAATGGTCTTGTGTCTAACAAAGAGATCTTAAAATGGACTGTCCTCTCTCGTATATAAGGACTTAGCAACATGTAAGGAAAAGGAGAAGGTAGGTTAAAAGTTCTAGAAATCCTTAAATGCAGATGAGGGTTGTCGACCTTTCTGGAAATGGGTCTGAGTTTTGAATTTCATAACGAAATCCAAAACCAGATGGCAGAGTTTCACATTTCACCCTGAAAGTTTTACACAGCTCAAACTTTCGTATCTTTTTCAGGTATCAGGCTACACAAAAGTTCCAAAATTTCTTCCTTAAATCAACAATGATACTTAGGATAAGCTATTAAATTTTGTTCTTATTATGCAATATGACCTTACTGACCTATTGTTTCTAAGATATTCACTTTAAGCTTCCTGATGAGGAGTGGTAAAGAGCTGCTTGTGATCCACCTACATTTTTATCCCATCCATCCCTCATTATAAGCAATGCCAGACATCTGGAGAAAGCAGTTGATTGGAGCTTGGGGTATAGTCTTTGACTAAAAGCAAGATTTTCTCTGGGAAAGTTAACTAGTGCTGATTAAACCTTCAGATGACTTCATTAACATATGTTCTAACCAAATGAGGTAACTCTTAAATCAAGTTTTAACTGCCTTCCGAAATAAATAAATTAGCCTACCAGCTGATCTTTGAATAACTTATGTTAGTATCTGTATATTAGGGCAAAAAATTAAGGTTTGAGCAAAAGGTCAATTTATCAACATTTTTATAGTTATAAGCAGTAATCTCATGAATAGGATGAAGTATGAATGGCTCACAGGGAGCTCTTTACCCTCTATCATAAGACAACTCAAAATGAATATCCTACTAATATAAGTCAGTAAGGTCATATTGACTACTAAGAACAAAACTATTATATTCACAATAATTATGCAACTTTTTTTGTATTCTTGCCTTGCAAATATAACATAAAAGCAACCCTTTCTCTTCACTTTCATGTTCCTTGCTAAAAAAAACAAAAACAAAAAAATAAACTAAGCAAAACCAAGACACATTGACTACAAAAGGTCTTCTTTCATGTCCATTTCAATTTGAAAAAAATAGAACTACATAAACAATATTCAATTAGTACCCATATTCTGAGTGTTTTCTTTGATATCCTCCACATTCTAGGATCACATTAACCTTTTTCCAATTTTATTTTATGATCTGAGGTTATTTTTTTTTACCTTAGTACTTTATTTTTTATCCAATCCAGGACATTCAGTCCCCAAATGTCCCACTTTCCCTTCTCTGTAATTTTGTTCATTCTGTTTCTTATGCTTTGAATGCTTTCTCCATTTCTATGCACTCTTTAAAAGCCAATTCAAATACTACATTTTACTTAAGCTTTCCCTGATCTGCCCTATGTATAAATGTCTTTAATCTTGTACTTCAATAGTAATTTTGTATATTCCCAATGAAGGTTATCATAGAACATTATTTCCCTAGTAGAATATATATGTCTTGTGGGCAGGGACTGGTTTGTTTTTGTTCTTGTTTTTTTTTTTGTTGTTGTTGTTTTTGTTTTGTTTGTTTTGGTTTTTTGGTCTTTGTAACCTCAATACTTAGTTCAGGGTCTGGCAATGAGTAGCTACTTTCTGATAAATGCATGTTGATGGACTTTTATGAATGCTTGTTATCTAAAGCCACAGACAATCTTAACTAGATTACAAGGGCTCTAAGGTCAGTAACCATGTTTCATCTAAAGTTAAGTTTATTTTCCTAAAATCTAACTCAGTGCTCTTCAAAATAGTGGGTTATAAGATTAAATTTAATTCTGCTATATTGAAAGATATTTCTAATTTTAAATTATATGTGTGCATTGACAGTTATATTTATGTATATGAATCATATAAAACTATTTCTTCAAGTACATACTTTGTTCCAGGGATATACCAGCTGCAAGGGATAAGAAATCATAAAAGCCTTTTAAAGAAGGTGGTTCTTGAGCTAAACCTTGAAAGCAATTAGGGAGTTTAAGGGAATACATGAAGAGGAAGAATATTCCAAGTCTGGTTATACAAAAAAGAGACAGAGGATAATGTTAGTGAAGTGTTTTTCTCATAATCATGAAGCTGTTGAGAGTCAAAGGCAAAATTTGAACCCAGTTGTCTTATTAAATCGGTGTGTATTTGTACAGGGATGGGGGGGAAGAGATAATGGTAGGGAGTTGGAATATAGGGAGACATAATAGGTTAACAAGAGTTTTACATAACTATTTGCATAACTAAATAAAACTTATTTACTAGATGATTAAACAACAAATTTTTCTTGGATACATTTCTGGAACTTTAGGAATGCATAAAATAAGAAGAAATTTTTGGTAAATTTTATTTTATTTTTTCATTGAACTACCCAGACATTTCAAGAGGTTACTGTATGTATGTAGTATATCTTTTCTCAAAGTAGTCTGTACTACCTTTCTTGGTCTGCCCTGTTAACTCTAAATTTTTTTTTTTAACTTTATGTGCTCTTAGGAAGCTAGATGATGCAGTGGATAAAGAACTGGACTTGGAAATAAGAAAACCTAAGTTTGAATCTGGCCTCAGATACTTATTAGTTGTGTGGTCATTGACAAATCCCATAACCTTTGTTTTCCTCAGTTTCCTTGTCTATAGAATAGTGATAATAATGATAATATCACTTCTTAGAGTTGTTGTAAGGATTAAAAGAGATAATAATTGTAAAGTGCTTAGCACAGTGCTTGGCACATGGTAGATATGATATACATGTTATTGTTCTTCTCTGGAAGATCTGAAAAAATATAAATCAAGCAGTATTCTGATCTAACTGATCAGGAATGACTCGGGTTTTCCTAGAAGCTTTATGTGGTTATTAACCTGGTGGAATATGTTCTGAGTGTTTCAAGTATCTAATATTTTACAACTTATTTTAAGAATTACTCTCAGTGGCAGCTCCCCCCCAAAAAACTACATGCATACAGTACACACTAGTAACTGATCTAAAAAATAAGAATGTTAATGAAAATAAAGGAGCATCATATTGGTGAGTGTAGTTTTTAAAGTTCTTTTATAAATCCCAAACTTAAGTCGATTTTTAAATTGCATGAAAACATTTTCTTTTGTGAATGTGATATTTATCTAGGTATATCATTTCTAGTAAAGTCATTCCTAGGGCTGTGCTTAAAAGTGTATTAGTCTAGTTAGTTCCATTCAAAGGATGTTATTGCACTATAATACATTTAAATAATTTTCTAGAATGAGAATGTATTTCTTCAGAAAAAGTGTTTTCTGTTAGATAGGGAATGGGGTCTGTAATCTATTCCAGTGAAACTGAGTTGAAAATTCCTCCATATATATCATATCCTACTTCTCTGCTGTATGATTATATACAAGTGATTCTCCCATTCATGGGATGGATTTGCTTTTCAGGTTTTACCTACAGAAGTCCTAGTTTCTGTCACCAACTTAAGTATTTTTTTCTAATACAAAACTTTACCTTATTCCCCCACTTATTAGCAGTATCTATGTCTTTGTATGTGTTGACATTGCTAATGAAATATTAAGCATGTGATAGGGTCTGATATCAATATGTTTGTATGACTTTTCTAATAATAATGAACTATGCCATCCTTTCAGTAACTTTAAACAAAGTATTCTTTATTTATTTATTTATTTTTAATTTCATGAATCTTTTTTTGGCAGTCTGCTGAAACCCATGGACTTATAAGAATAATGTTTTTAAATGTAGAAGATAAAATACATAGAATTACAAAGGAAACCAATTATGTTCTAATATAATTATTAATTTAAAAAAAATCACAGATCTCCTAGATAAGACGTGCTTAAAGCCTTATTCAAAAGCAATTACCTCCATACATCTTCACTGATCTTCTCTCTGATAACTTTCTATTTTATAATACCACAAAAATACCTCTAATAAGTAGATATACGTATCTGTGCATGTGAAACATCAGTTCCTTGCATAGAATATAAACTTCACAAGGGCAAAGCCTATTTAATTTCTGATTTTGTTTTCACCTTTATATGCCAAATACCTAGAACCTAGAACCTAGTGCCATGCACAAAGTAGGAACTTAGTAAATGTCTATTGAGTTTATGTAATTGAATATTGTATTCATGCCAACTTTTACTGACCTATACATTTGTCTCTCAGTTTTCTTGACAAAGAATACCACTACTTTGTGCCTTGATTAACTGGGGTCTGGGATATGGTCTGTTGTCATATAGCCTTTTGTAGTCAACTGAGCCAAATAGTCACAGATAAAGAGCCCTTCAGGAAATGAATTTTGGATTCATTTCATACCTACAAAAAGATGAGGTACTTCCTGGAAGTTTAATTGTAACTCACGTTCTCTGACTAGAGAGATTTTATCTAAATGTTTCTCAAATGACCTAACAAATATGAGAATAATATCTAGCCAAATGAGGGTAATTTGCCATTTAAGTCATGTAGTGTTCCATAATCAAAAGCAAGACCAATTGATAACTAGTTTCTTTCTAGCTAAACTTGATCACTATACAATATATATATATATGTATATATATATATATATATATATACATATATATATAAATAGCTAAACCTGATCACTATATAATATATTACAATATAAATAAAATATAAATATTATGTAAAAATATATAAATAAGGTATGTCATAATAATTGTATCTTTTACATACATTATTAATAGTATCTATATATAAATATAAGGAGAAAGAAAGGTGGTCATCTAACATTTATTTATATCTAAATATAAAATAAATAAAACAATTAAAAATAAGACCAATTATGATCTTTAATCTAAAATGCTGTCAATTTTAAGCTTCACCATTATGAATTCACAGTATTTCACATTGTTCATTTTTGACTTTGTAACTCACTGACACATTCTATAGCAAGAAGACTTTAGAGGCAATTTAGCTCTATTCATTCCTGAATTCCTTCTATAGTGGATGTATATATGTATATGTGTATGTTAATGTGTGTGTGTGTATATGTATGTGTGTGTATATACATACATACATACATACATAAATACATACATACATATATATATATATATGTATATGTATGTATATATACACATTAATGTATAAGAAATATCTCTTTGAGCCAGGCAGTGTTCTTTGGATCTAAATTCCTGGAAGTGACCACAATTGGTACCTCCACTTTCTCTCTTCTCACTTTCTTCTTAACCCTTTATAATCTGGCTTCTGATTTTATCATTTCAACAAAAACAAGGTTACCAATAAGCTCTTAACTGCCAAATCTCAATCCTTTCTCAATCCTTATTCTCCTTGATCTCTCTCTCTAGCCTTTGATACCGTTGATCACCGTCTCTTCCTTCATACCTTTTTCTCTGGGTTTTTGGGAGACTTCTCTCTCCTGATTTCCTTGCTATCATCTGACCTCTCCTTGATGTCCTTTACTGTATCATGGTCCAGATAACGCATTCTAACTGCAGGTGTCTCACAAGTTTTTTGTCTTGGTTCCTCTTCTTTTCTTCCATACTATTTCATCTGATCATGCTGATCCATCAGCAACCATCCATTTAATTGCTAATCATTAAGCTGATGATTCCCAGAGCCACCTTCCCAACCTCATATTTCCAATTGCCTTTTAGGTTGTATGTCCAGTACACATCTTAAATTCAATATGTCCAAAATGGAACTCATTATCTTTCCCCAAAACCTTACCTCCATGCTAACTTCTTAATATTGTACAGTACAATACCACTGTTCCTGTCCCTAATAACTTAGGAGTTATCTGGGAATCCTCACTAACTCTCACCTCCTTCCTCATGCCCCCCATACCCAAACTGTTGCAAGGGTTCAGCATTGCCCAAATGCCCTTCCCTGCCTTTTCTCTTCTGACATTGTCAACTCTTTGGTTCAGGCCTTCAACACTTTAGGCCTGAGTTTTTGCAATAGCCAGCTTGTGAGTCTTTCTTGTTTAAGTCACTCCCAGTCCATTCTCCATGATTTTCCTAAAATGCAGGTTTGATTATAGCACCTTCTCCCCTCTACCATTCAATACAATATATGCCAATAGTTCCCTGTTGCTTCTAGGAGCAAATATAAAACATTCTGTTTGGCATTTAAAGCCTTCCATGAACTAGTTCCCTCCTTCCTTTCCAGATTTCTTATATCTTTCTCCTTAAGACATACTCCAGTTCAGTGACACTGGCCTAGGGGCTCTTCCAGAACAAGACAATCTATTTCTCAGTTGTTGGCTCTTTATCTGGTTATTCCCCAGGTTTAGAATGTTCTTCCTCCTCTGTTCTGACTATTGACCGTCTTGAGTTCCTTTAAATCCTGACATCCTACCTTTTTTAGGAAACTTTCCTAACCCTTCTTAATTTCAGTAATACTAGTCTCACTCCTTTTCCTCTTCAATTGTCTTTTGTGTTGCTTTTCAAAATGTTTCATTATAACATAAATCTTGTTCAAATATGAGATGAATCTTTGAATCCCAAATAGTTCATGTACCTTTCAAGAGCATTCTATCCAGTGAGATCCTTATATTTATAACTTGGACTTATATAGTATACTATAGTATTATGGAAAGAACACTGAATTGGGCATAAGAAGAGATACTTCTGGTCAAGTCTATCTCATTGGCTGTAAGTCCCTAGACAAGTCATATAATTTGGTAGATCCTTAGTATTCTTCTCCAAAATGATGATGATAATATCTGTGATGTTGTCGTATACTCCTTAATAATTAGTAAGAAAGCACATTCTTAATTTTTAAGTGCATGATATATGTGACAGTTTTTATTATTCCTATTTTTTCACAGGCATTCTCATTTCATAAGCACTACAATTGTCTATATTACAGGTGCTCTCAACCATTGTACATCTGATGCAATTGCCATTTCCCTAAATATACTTGCTATTTATTGTTTATTGAAATTCAACACTTAATGAAACTAATGCACATAGTGTTCTGATAGAAGGATACACACATTCTCTTTCAAAAAAACAAAATAAGTCCTTTAAGAAGGCTGAGCAGACACTTCCTGTCAAACAATCAGCAACCCAGTTCAACAACATTGTACAATGGATGTATTCATACTACAGCTGTGATAACCAATTCTGTTTGAATTTATTTGTGAAATGTCACACAATCCAAGATGTTTTAATTATGTTACATTCTGCACTTGGCTGTTGATTATAAAATGAGTGATCAAGAGTTAAATCAACTAAAGTCTGGGGGGGAAATGTAGCATGATAGATGACTAGAGTGCAAGCAAAGCAAACCTGTAATGTGTGGTGAGATGATTCCTGTTTATGTTTAAAAGAACATACCTTTGGCTCACGAAAATATACTTCATCTTTCGAAAATGACTGTAGCTTCTTGTTGACACACAGCATTGTGCAGAAATAACTTTAAAACCATCATTATAAAAAACTCTAATGTATTTTTACCCAGCTTTCATGCCTCCCAGAGGAATAATCTTGCTTGCACATATTTGGAAACATTAAATTAGGCATATTTGTTTTTCTCCTCCACTATTTTTACTGTTGTTAAGGCAAGGTATGGATAATGCCATTATGAGAGGGCATGGCACACTCTGCATCTTTCTCTTTAAAAATCAGTGTTGTAGCTACATATTAGGACATTTATTTTAAAGATTGTTTCTGCTTCCTCACTTGCTCAAACCTATTTCTATTTTAGTTTGATTAGAAATGTTTACTTTAAATAGGGTAGCAAATGCTTATATGTTGATTGTAATTCAGTCAAGAATTTAATGACTTTAGAAAAAACAAAGAGAGAGAAAATTAAGTTAATGAACTATTCAAACATTTTAATCTAAAAATACCACTCTTGGTTTTATGCCTCCAAGGAAGTCAAATACAGAAGGAAAGATTTAAGGTAGATTAACTTATTCATAACGTGTTATAGATATGTAATATATAATAAAATATCATATTCTATAACATGTATATGTGCCTATATATGTGTATATGTATATGCATTGTATATGGATATACATTGTATATGTATTTATAAGTGTGTGTGTGTGTGTGTGTAGTGCAAAACTTGAAACAAACCAGGTATCTATCAACTTAGAAATGACTGACCTGGTTATGGTATATACATGTAATAAGTCATTACTCATTGTAATCAATGTCATAAGAAAAAACAAATACAAATACAAACATAAAAAATAACTAAAGGAACGTTGGAGATCTTTGTGAATTAATCTAGAGTGAAACAAGCAGGACAATCACTATAATAACACAAGTGAAAAGAACTACAAAATGATGCAAAATACTATGTAATAATCATATTTGTGTTGGGCAGATGAGGAAATTCCTTGTTCTTTTTGACAGAGTTAAGTAACTACAGATGTAGAATACTTTGGTAGAGTTAAGTAACTACAGGTATAGAACTATAGGTGTAGAAATACAGGTGTAGAGTTGTTAGACATAATTACTGGGTCAGCTGAGTTATGCTTAATCTATTTTTTCATTACAAGGGAAGATATATCAGTGATGGGGGTAAGTGATGAGGGAGGTAGCCATCAATAAAACTGATTTTTAAAAGGAACATACCAACCAAGTGATTTTCATAATAATATTAATTATAGCTAAGGATTGCTTAGCTATATAAAATGAAAAATGAAAAAGAAAAATCACAGACAGAAAGTTTTAATGTTTTTAAGACACTAAATGTTACTGAGTTCAATACAATCTCAAAGAATTGGATTTTTTGTAATAGTTCCTTCAGAAATTCTTATTGAACCACAAATCCTAACAAAAGATAAAATTCTCTTCCTAACTTTATAAAAATGCATTTCAAGCATTAGATATGGTCATCACTTCTAAGAGTGCTGAATTTCTGTTTTAAAGAAAAGATAAAAGCAAAATATCAGAAAAGTTTTCTAATAAATTATTCTATCTATAATTTCATGAGGAAACTCTCTTTACCAATTCAAGATGGGATCTGCTCTACAACTTTGAGAACTATAGTGTTGCTTGTAACACTGAGGGGTCAACTCACTTGACCAAAATCACACAACTAGTATGTGTCAAAAGTAGGACTCGAACTCAGACCTTTGAATTAGGACTGAAATTATTTATTTCTGGATTTCAAACTAGTAGAATACCAGACTGATTTTGAAAATTACCAAAATAAATATAGTGTAAGACTTTGTTCCTCCAATAAGCATAAAGTAACTTAAAAATCTATAACCACTGGGTGCCACACAACCTGCTATACTACTATGACAGAAACAAGATAGGTTCGAATTTTCAGTGCCCTCTTACATAGCCTTCTTGATGTTGTGATACTTTAATACATCTCAGCTAACTTTCATTAAGTAGGGTGTGTGTGTGTGTGTGTGTGTGTGTGTGTGTGTGTGTGTGTATGGGATAGTATTCCAAGGTTAAAATGATTAAATAACTTTTATGGTTGATCAAATATAAGCCCTTATTATACACAGTAGGCAAAACCATACATTTTAATTACTTTGTTATCAAAGATCTAGGTATTTACATTTAATTTTTCAGTAATAATTTTGAATTTAGTTTGACCTTCAAAAAACAACTAGAAGAATGAAGTTTTGCTGTCTAAATTATTTTCTTCATAAACAAAAATGAAATTAGGGCATGATGATAACAAACACTATAATAAAATTACCAGCACAGTTATTAGATATTACTTTTGAAAATTTTATTTCTTAATTTTGACTAGCTAATTCTTTTTTTCATTTTAATTAATGTAATTATTTGGGAGTTTGCTCTGTATTTCTCACTTTGCAACCCATGCACAAAATAAGAAAAACCGATCAATATTTGATCATAGTTACAGTGCATTAATTCAAAGTTAATTTTCAATGGAATCACGGCTATTATTCACTTTTGAGAGGTGTTATATGAATATGGGGAAAAAGCTGTATTTGCAAAGTAAGAAAAATGTACATTATAAGGAAATTTTAAGAAGTTCTATTATAACCAAAAGAAATGTCCATTTTAAAACAATAAAAATACTAACTAGCATTTTGGAGAACTACTTATTAGGATTCACATTTCACTTTAAAGTTTGTGCAAATGTGAATTATTATTTTTCAAAGAGAAATCACAGCCTCCAAAAATCTCTTTAATAAAATCATCTTTTTTAGACATTTACTTATTATCAAAATGTAATGCAATTTAAAATCTAGCCATTAACCTCTAGCACTTATGTAAAAACAGATTTATTAGAATAGGATAGACATACCATTTTAGTAATTTACACTATAAATATTTCAAAATAAAAATGCTACCTTTCATTTATTACAAAGAGGGAACTAAATGTCAAATTTCCCTTATATTTAATTTCAGCAGAAAAATATTCAGTTGATAGTACCTTAGAGAAAGTGCCCCAAATTGCAATTAAATACAAATGGATTTAGTGTTATATATATTTGACACTGGCTAAATGAACCCACATTGTACTGCTTCTAGAAAACTTAAAGCAATGAATAAGTGGTCATTGTGTTTCTCTTTCCCTTTTTGTTTTTAGCCTGAAAATACAATTGCTCCATTTTGTATGCTCTTCCTATTCCTACCCCACGCTACTGAAAAAAATCAGCAAAAAAGAAAAACATCATCATTTTTAATCATATGGGAATTGGAATAGAATATAAAATATAGAGAAAGCATCAAATTATCTGTATAAAGCAAATTGAAGGAATCCTGATGCTGAAGGTTTGTAACCTAATTCCAATAATGGACCAATGGCATAGCATAGTATTTCCACCTTTAAAAATATGAATAACATTCTAATGTTCAAAAGTAGAAGGGACAATGAAATTTTAATTTTACAAAGCAACTGCTTGAATTTTATTTTGTTTCTGTTAATAACCAATGGTACACTTTAGATGTCAGCCTTCTATAATCTGCCAGTCTCATCCAAAGTACTCTTATCAATGAGACATGACCTTTCTAAAACAAGCAGCCCTTATGAAAGAATTAAATCAAGTAATCACTAAACTATATAATTCTAAAAATGATTTGGCTTGCATATCCATTTGAACTCACTGAATAAAGATTAAAACCTGAATTAAACTGTTCCAACTAAGCTCTTCTCTCTTCAAACTCTACTAAATGAGTCTAATATTTGTAACTGCCTTCTGAACATTTCAAACTGACTATTCCTGTAAGCATCTCAAACTCAATTCCCATATTGAGCTCATCTTTTTCTTCAAACCCACTTCTTCCAAATTTTCCTTTTGTTATCTACTGATAATTGTATAATTCTTCTAAGTTATTCAGATTTGCAACTTTGGAGTCATTCATTCTGGATTCCCCCAGTCTCCTATATATAATTCTTGCCAAATCTACCTTTTCAATATCTCTCTGATCCAACCATTTTTCACTCCTCATACATACAATTCCTGCTTGGGCCATTGTACTAGTCTACCCCTTGTTTTTCCTGATTCCAAATCCAGTCTGATCTAGTCCATCCTTCTCATGGTTGCTAAATCTATGTTTCTAAAGCATAGTTCTGATCACATCACTCCCATACTTTCCAGAGCTTCAGTTTTCCCTATTTTCACTAGCATAAAATACAAATGCCTGTTTTTTATTTAAACCATTCACAATCTGGTTTCAGTGTATCTTTCTTGATTAATTTCACGTTGTTTCCCCTATGTATTCTACATTTCATTCTAAGTGGTCTACTTACTATTTATTCTCTGTACAAAATATTTCCTTTTTTCACCTCTATAATTTTCTTTTAGAATTTCTCTTCTGCTTAGAATATTCTTCCTTCTTAGTTCTGTGCCTTAAGAACCCTTAACCTCTTTTTAAGCTTTAGCCCTGGAAAGACTTCCTTCATGAGATCTTTTTTGATGATCCAACTTATTAATGCTTTTTTCTCTGTAATTCCTTTCTTTTATGCACATATATTTTGTATGACTTAACTGGATACATGCCACACCTCTTCTACATTTAAGAATATAAGTAATTAGAGGCAAGAACTGTTTTAATTTTTCTTTTTAATTTTATTATGCTTCATATATATTAGATTATTGATAAATTAATATTGAATTCAGTTAAATTCACCTTTCTTTGGCAGTAAGAGCACAAATTAATCTGCCAAAAATTGTTGGTAAATATTTATTATACAAGAAGTGCAAAAAGTAAGAAAAGGGAGTAAATACTTAGAAAGGTCATGTTTCCCCTTATTTAGGTGGCTAAGAGAGAGTTTTTTGCCTTCATATAACAGAAGATTATGCTATGAAAGAGACAAAAATCAGGATCTTCAAACAGCACAGTAACAAAGGAACTAAGAGAGCATTTGGTCTAACCTCAATTTGGTTAAGGAGACAAAACTCAGACACGTGTTTAAAAAACAATTTCATGAAATCTCATGAATGGAAGAGAGTTCATTTGTAATGTCCAGGCTAGCTTTCTGAGGGCCTTAGGACCAGCCTTGGTCTCAGCAGAATAATCACTACGAGAATGGACAAGAATAGAGTCCAAAGTCTTTATTGTCCCCTTCACAATCTATGTTTGTCATAGTCTGACCCAGTCTCCCTCAGCAGTCTGCCAGTCTGCCAGTCTGACTTTAGTGCAGGAAGCAGAAGAGCTACCACGAGGATGATCAAAGATAGAATATTTGTGACTAACTTTGTTCTCAGTTTAAATATCCTATTACAATTACATCAACTTTAGGACTATTACATCACCATGCTAAGTACTAAGTATATGTAAACTAGAGAACCATTATCTCATTAATTCCAATGAGTTAACACCTTGTTTCAAGTGTACTTGTTTCAAGTATACTTCTCCAAAGTTCCTCCTTTTACATTCATTAAGCATTTTAGGTCAACCTATACCCGAGAAAGAATTTCCTTCACAACATACCTGACAAATAGAAATTCAATTTTTATTTGGAAAAGCTGCAGTGTGAATCTTGTGTGCTTGATATTCTCTTCCTTCCCCAGATGTCCCATTCTATTTTTGGACAATACCAAGGTTTTTAATAGATCAAGTTTAAATTTACTACTTTTGTTCCTATTTCTGGCCCATGGGGTTAAACAGAACAAGTTAAATTCCTCTTTGACATGATAGATTTTCAAGTATTTAAAAATGGCTATCATACTACATCCCTTTCCTATATATTTTCTTACCTATGCCCATTATTCCCAGTTTCTGCAAATATCCTTCTATCACATAAACTTAAGATGCTTCATTATTCTTAGTATACTCATTCAGAATATATATGTAAAGTTGATTTTTTTTTTTTAATTCCACTGTAAACTCCATTAAGTTTTGTCTTAGAGCATAAAAAGGAAACTGTCTTTGGATTAGAGAAGATCAAGTTTCCAGTTTCTTTTCTGGCATAAACTGGCAACATTTTTAGATTACATTGCCAATACATTGGTTGGAGGAGTTTCCAACACTGATAAAACCATATATTTGGTTCAAAAAAAGTTTCATATTATTCAATTATTTTCAGGTTTCTATCCAGTTAGGATCTGGACCCTGACTCTGTCATTAGTGTTAGTGATTTTGGCTAGCTTTGTTTAATCAAAAAAAAAAATCTGATAGAAAAATTACATTTTACTCTAAATCATTGATAGGAATGTTAAACACCTCAGGGCTAAGCATAGATCAGTGGGTCACTCATCTATTAACCTTTTTCTAAGTTAATAGTAACTACAATGATTAAATTATCTTTGAGTCTGGCCACTCAACCAGTCCCACATCCTCCTGACTGGACCATTATTTAGTTCATGTGTTGCCACTTTTTCCACAAGAATACTATAATAGAATTTGTCATATTTCAGAATTTACGTGAACAATAACTAGCAAGCATGTGATCTACATTGATCAAAAAGTAAATGAAGCCATTCTGTGTATGACTAATTTTCAATGAAGCCATAAGGAATTTTTGTGGTCACTGAATTTTTGTATTAACTATTGTTTTCATAGTGTATACTGGAATTTTCCTAGGAATTGAAGTAAAGAAAACCGATCTATGGTTTTCAAATCTCATTTTCTTCCCTTTATCTAAAATTGATGTATTTAAGTAACCCTTCTGCAATCTTCTGTTACCTGTTCTATTATCCATCATCTTGGACTGATTGTGACTCAGCAATAGAATCTGCAAGGTATTTTATATAAACTATTACATAGTATGTAACTAATTGATAAATTGAATGACTTCTATTAGAATTCCTTGGAGGATCAGATATGCAGAAAAATGTTCCATAGATACATAGCATGATTTTGAAATGTATTTGAAACATTAATGATTAGTCATGTTAGAATTGCAAATCAGGCATTGCTGGGAAGGGATACCATCAGCAAAGGTGAAGACTAGAAATGAAATTTCTCTTGTTAACTTAATTTATTGGTTTTAAGAAAATATTTCCATTTTATAACATGGGTACTTTAAACCTGCTGGTTAAAAAATACATTGTATAAAAGAAAACACAGTGTTTGGATGGAATGGATATAAAACTGATAAAGAATTTTAAGTTTAAAAGATCTATCATCAAAACTTAATAGTCCTTTCTCTGGCCCTACCTAAATTACTGCATTTCTTGACACTGTTTGCTCCTCATAGCAGTTGAAAGCATATGTAATTTAACAGCAGGCCTCAATCCTTTAATAAGCTGTCTTTAAAATACCTTACATGGATTACCTATCTGTAAATCTGCTTCCCATGCAGAATGTGACAGTATTATGGAAATTGTTAGTTTAGTAAAGATGGCATATACCAAAGGGAACCACATCTGCACACTATAAGATTATACCAAACATTGGAAGTAATCTTTAGTCATTTATAATACTGCTGAATGCATAATTAAGATTACGAGCTCTATTCTAACCTTCGTTATGTTCTGTGTATTTCTATTTTTTCTTTATAAATTAAGCTAAAACATAGCATCATATACTGTCTTGCTTGAATTGTATAAAGTTGGTGTTTGACCTCTTAATGCTCAGAAGGTCTTAAAAACTTTGTCAACTTAACATGAAGAGAGTTGATCATGGGGAAAGGGACATCTCTATTGAAAAAAAAGCAGAGATAATTTTTTTCTGCAAGTTTTTTGCCATCATATTTTAAAATATCTGTTTTCTCCATCACTATTTTTAACCTATCCTTATAAATCAAATAAAGATTTCTAATTACAAAATCTCAAAAATACCTCTTTTTGTACCTATCAAGGTACAAAGGTGAAGGTAGAAAACTTCTACCTTCACCTCATCATTTTACATCATTCTTATTAACCAATATTAGGTGACTAATGCTCTTAATTTGTCTCATCCAATCATATTTGTCATTCATTTGTCAGTAGACACAGAAAACTTAAACATTTTGGAAGAAGTAAAATCCTTTCAGAAAAAAATTAATGGCAAGGGCATTTTTCTGGATGAATTTCCATCAACTGAAAATACTAACATAAATTTACACTTTCTGAAACCAAATGACCAAAGCAGCTAACTACTGTGTAGACAATTAATAATTTGTTATATATTGCTGAAAAGTTTTAGGAAAGAACTTATTTGACAATCATAAAGCAAATAATCACTGATATGATGCAATATATTTCATTATGTTTGGCAAAAGGGATTAATCTTGGTTCTAAACCATACAAAAAGATAATATGTAATTTTGTTTCTTGGTAGCTTAATGATACAATAAAATGGAAATTAAAAGGGTATTATTTCTCATTGTCCACCAAGAAAATAATAAAAGTTACTGAACTACAGCATGACAAGAAAATTTCACACCAATGTTTTCTATTATTATAGGAGACCATTAAAAAGGAGGCAGCTAAATGTACTCTATGAATACTTAATATTTGTATAAAGCACTATGTTGGAAACAGATGATGGAGAAAGATTATAGTAAGACTATGTAAAATTAATTAGTTATTTTACTTACAAGAGTATCACTGAGAAAATTGGAGTGGAATCTGACAGAAATTAAATTGAAATAAATAACATGCATATTTATATATACTAAAATGGATAGATGACTTAAATATTAAAGATCATATTATAAAAAATGGAAGAGATATGTTATATATGTTTTTTAGTTATTAACAAGATATTATAAACAAGATATAGGCAATGAATAAAAAATAAAATGGATGTTAATGATGTCACCTTTAAAATCTTTTGCATGAACAAAATTAATGTAACTAATAAAAGAAGTAAAGCAGAGGAGTGGGAAAAATTTTGTGTGTCAAATGTGTCTGATAAGCATATATTTGAGATATATGATTTATCAACATATGTATATGTATATATATACACATAGACATATTATATATAAAAAACCTAAAATCATTCCCAATGACAGAGATGTAATAGGAGGATATGAATAAACAGGTTTCAAAAGAAAAACTTTTAATAACTACATGACGGAATGCTCCAAATCATTAATAAAAGAGAAATAAAATTGAAACAACTATGTGACTTCACTTAACACGCATCGAATTGGCAAAGATGACTCCCCAAAATTGGAAATGATTAATGTGGGAGGTACTGAGAAGTATAGATACATGAATGTTCTATAAATGAAGGTATGAATTGGTTCAATGGCTTTGAAAAACAATTTGTGAACATACAGAGAATAGTTAAAATGGTTATGTTCAGTGACTCAGAGATTCTGTTCTAGATGTATATTCTAAAGATTTAGACTGAATAAGACTGAATTAGACTGAATAAGACCGAATAGACTGAAGACTGAATAAGACTGAATAGACTGAATAAGACTGAATAAATTTTGGCATAATAATATAATAAAATATTATTCTGTTAATAGAAATCATGATTATGATAAATACATAGATTATAAGAAGGCATAGTATATATATGTAATGTTATTACATTCCATCTTTTCCAATAGATTGAATCTTTTATCATTCTTATTGTTATTAATCTTCAATCTCCCCCTGTTTAGTGACTGCCTCCTTATTGCCTAAAAATGCAACCATATCTTCCCATTCTCAAAAAACCTTTACTTGTTTCATCCATTTATGCTAATAATTATCATTTATTTTGCCTTTATTATTCTAAATTTGTTGAGAAAAGTGTTTACCATCAGTGCCTTAACTTTCTTCTGAATCTTTTCTTATCTCTTCATTTCAGCTTCTAATCTCACTCTTTAGTAAAACTGCTTTTTTTCATATGACTATGACCTCAATCATGTCTTCTAATGGTATTTTATCAATTTTCTTAATTTTTGGCTTCTCTCAGCCTTTTACTGTTTCTCTCCCTCTCTCTCTGTCTCTCCTTGATGCTCTTTTCTTTCTAGTTTTACATGACACCATTCTCTTATTTTTTTTCTATTTTTTTCTGAAATTCTCAGTCATTATTACTGAACATTCATCCTGGTCACACTCACTATTGATGGGTGCCCCCCAAATTTTGTCCTTGGGCCCTCTTTTAGTGTCCCTCTATGTTATTTCACTCAGTGATCCCATGAGCTCCCATAGATTCAATTATTATATCTATATAAATGTTTCATAGATCTTTATATAGCCCTAACCTCTTTTCTGATATCTGGTCTCACATTTCCAAAAGGCTAGTGATATTTAGGATTATATGTCAAATAAGCATCCTAAACACAATACATCAAAAACTGAATTCAATCCCACCTCTCAAACCGTCTCCTTTCCCTAACTTCACTGTAATTGAAGATAGCATCATCATTCCAGTCATCCAAGTTTATAATCTAGATATTATTTTTGACTCCTCATTCTTTCTCAATCCTCCCTTCCTATATATAACAACAACAATAAACTCCTCAAAACAAAAACTTGTAAATTTAGTAAAAATAAAAAAGGATCATTGAATCCAATGGTTTGGTCAAAATAACAACAACAAAAATTCTTGTTTGACCCTTCCTCTTCTTTCTTCTCTTTGCTCCCACAAATATTTTTCAATTGATGGTGATGACTGTTGCTTCCTATCCACAATATTTCGTTTCTTGCCCATATTTTTGCCCAGGCTGTCTTCTATTTCTAGAAGGCTTTCTGTTTTTCCCTGTGACTCTAGAATCTCTAGTTCTTTTAAAAGTCTTTTCCTGATTGTCTGAGTTGTTAGGCCCTACCTGCATTACTTTTCTGAGTACATCTGTCCTATTACCTTCCCCTCCCCTAAGAAAAGGCAAGCTCTTGAAAGATAGGAACAACCATCATTTTTGTTTTTTTGTTTGTATTTAGTGTATGTGTACCCAATACATTCCACATTGCTTAGGACACAGAAAGCATTAAATAAATGCTTAGTGAAACAAAATGAGTCTGTTCTGGGCTCTGGTAAATCCACTCTATTCACACTTCTTTTCTTAAGATAAGCTGGAACAATTCAAGGCAAAATCATGTCATGGCACAAATATGATTTGTTATGGCACAAAGATGACATAATACAATGGCATTACATATATGAAATACTCTAATTAGGTTTTGGATTTTAAAGAAATGAAAAAGAACCATAGCCTTTGGTATCCATACACAGGATGAAGCAAATTTACTGCGACAGAGACAGATATAGGTAAGGTATCTCATACTGACAGCTTTATCATCACACTAAAATCATACTGTAGATCATAGGTATGTCATAAATCATCACTTTTCCTTCAGCCAATAACTACTTAGGATATTTTAAAATGCTGAAGCTGTCGTTTTTGAAAGAACTAGTCCATATAATTTCAGTAAGGAAACGGTTTTCTTGAATTTTAAGACTATTATTTTATTTGTGATGGGATATCATATAAAATGTCAATTACAATCAAGGTATTCCATTTAAAAATTAGATTAACAAACCTAATCTTTATTCAAAGAAATACTTAAAAACCCTGTTAATTGTTTCAAATTTTACCTAAGATTTCTAATATAATAAATAGTCATTTGGTACAAAATGGTCCAGTGCTAAGTATCTACTTTGTTGCTATTGTTGTTGCTGCTGCCGCTGTTGTTGTGTCACTTTAGTCACATCCAATTTTTCACAATCCAGTTTGGGCTTTTCTTGGCAAAGATACTGAAGTAGTTTGCCATTTTGTTCTCCAAATCATTTTACAGATGTGGAAACTGAGATAAACATGGTTAAATATCTGCCCATGGTCAACACAACTACTAAATGTCAGAGGCTAGATCTGAACTCAGAAAGAGGAGTGTTTCTGATTCCAAGTCTGACACTCTATCCACTCCACCAGTATCTGCCCAAGAGCACCAGTAATCTTTATAAATATTTGTTGAATTAAATTTTTCATTGATTGATATTAATACTTCTCAGTTTTCCTTCTGATATGTTCATGCCAGAGAAGACATTTGAATGGATATATTATTTTTAGTTGTATGCAATACAGGATAGAGCATCATACTAATGAGACCATAATCTTGCATTTAAGATCTTTAAAGACTAATGAAATTCACTGCATTTTCCTGATCAGAGACATCATACATACACGTTAAGAATCCACTGACAAAGGGTCAAAGTATGGGACAAAATGGGGGCTTAGCAAATGTTTTTTGACTTGCTGATATGATCTATCACCAGTCCCTGATAAGCTGTAAACATCCAATCAATCTCTACACATAAATTACAGAAAGTTAATGAGATCAAGCTTATTTTTAATGACGGTAACAATAAAAATGGATAGTTGTGGATGCTTTGACATTAACGTATCATTTTGTACTCACCATCTTATTCAGCTTTTATATATAATTTATAGGAACACTTTAATAAATAGTTGATTTCAAATTCAGGAAGGCTTGAATTCAGATTCTGCCTCTGACCTATAAGTTATGTGATGCTGGGCAAGTCATTTAACCACTTGGTGCTCTGGGCAACTCTCTATGACTTACAAGATGCAGAAGCCATAATTTATATTGGTAGAGGAAGTTTCCTCATCTGTAAGCTCCCAACTTTTGTGAAATCTCAGTTTCATTTCCTGTCCCAATCCTTATTGTTATCTTGTGGTAAATCCCTAAAAAATATGAATTTCAATTGTCCTAATCAGAAGTATGACCATCTTTTTATAATTGGAATCAATATACCTCTTCAAGAAATAAAAAAGAGTATATGATGAAATAAAGGAAAATATACTTCTTTATTGATAATGGTCAAGTTCATCATATTTCTAGGTATTTCATAGACATTTTAATAGTTCATTATAGCTGGAAGGGTCCTAAGTGATTATCTAGTTGACCCCTTCATTTTATAGATGAGATATCCGAGGACCAGGTAGATGAAGTGACTTTAAAGATATAATAAAAAAAAAATTGATTGCATCACTATACTTGCTACCAGGTTTATGAGCTTCTCTTCTTTAAAAATTTGCTAAGTCTGGGAGGAAAAGGGTCTCAAAATATCTTTATTCTCCAAAAAGACTGAATTTTTAAAAACGATAAGTGTAGTTATAAACATTTAAAAAGTGAATTATTTTCTGAGTTAACAGTTAAATATGATCATAGTTACTTTTACATAGAATATATCAAGGCTTAGTACAGAAAACTTCGACCTTGTTATTGAAAGGCTTGGATTCTAGGTTTAGGTCTGTTAATTAGAAGGCGCATGAATTCTACTAACTCGCTTAATCTTCAGGTTTGATCTGCAAGTTTGCCATATAGAATTTGAATCATAGAACTCACCCTAATGACCTCATAAGGCTGTTTTGAGGATCAAAATGATCAAGAAATCAAATATATCTTTGATGGTATTCTTCATTTTTTTACTTGCAATGACAATTGCAAAATTCCATGCAAATGTAATATAATATAAAGATGAATACTGTAAAGGGAGTGTATATATTCCCAACCCTAGTGGTTGCTGTTCTTTCTACTTAGAAAAAATCAATTAAGTTTTCCTAAACTTTGAAAATATAACAGAGCATGAAACAGAAAGGTGGCTAAAACTCAGATTGGGGGTCATTAATAATTCCATTAGTTTTTCCTTTTTTTATCCTCTTATAATACAACTTAGAATGGGAAAGCTTGGCTGTGGTCCTAACAATGTTGGATGGGGCCATAGGAAGTAAAGAGTCTTCAGCATCACTTGTAGAATGGAGAGAAATGCATTTTTATCACTGGCTTACTTCCCAACTAATTTAGTGCATGCTGAGCACCAGGAAGCTGCCAACAAGCTGGTCAGGAACTTTCACCGATGCACCTTCCACTTGACCTTTTATACAAGATTAGTATGTGTGTGATCAAAGTTATGATTTGTTAGGCTGTGTTGTCTCTTCACTGATTTAGTCATAAATCCAATAGTGAGTTATATCTTTCCATGCATTCACAGGTCTTATCTCTGTCTCTAGTTTTTTTTTTTTTTTTTTTTTTTTGGTTGTTGTTGTTGTTGTTGTTCCAAATATTGTAGATAGTAATAATCAAAATGTAGCAGTGGATGATAAGCAGTCTGAGTCAAAAAGACCTGGGTCCAGGTCCTTTCTCTGGCTAATTAGACGCTGTTTAAGTCACCTAAAATTCTCTGTGCCTCTAGGCAATTCCTTAAGATATATAAATTGCAGAGCTGCTGATATGCATTGGTAAGAAAGTATTTCTTCATCGGGAATTCCCAGTGTGAAGAAAACCACAGGTCTGAACATTTCTATCCACCAAAAAATAACATGGTATTATACTATTAAGTCTGCCAAATGAACCATAACCCCTGAGTTATATAGTTGGAAGGGCTCTTGGAGGTCACATACAGATAAAGAAACTGAGGTTCAAAAAAGTGATTTTCCCATGGTCACACAGAACATAACTGGCACAGATGGGCTATAATTGAGCTCTTCTCATTATACATGTAGGACTTTTCCCACCGTCTCCTGGGATTAACAAATAAATTAATCTACCATTGTTCCTACTAGCTGGGCATCCTTATAATCTCATACATGGGCCACTGAAGTAGACTACAAGTTAGTATGTCATTATTGAAGGTTATTTGGACTCCATCCCATACTCCTATTTATCTTTTATATAATCACCAGGTTAATTTCCTTAAAACAGTATGTTAGTAAAAAAAAAAAAAAAAAAGTACTGGTTAAAATATTTATTAGTTCTACATACCCCACAGTTTAGTATTTAATTAGTTGCCATCCTGTGGACAAAACTCCATTTCTCAACATTATGCCTTTTCACTGGCTATCCCCTTGCCTGAGATGCTTTCCCTCCTCACTTCTCCTTCCTGACTTCCTTTAACACTTAACTCTTCTGAGTTCAGAAAGCCCTCCCATCAGCTAGTGCCATCTTTTGAGTACTTGCCATTAACACTCTATACATATTGTATGTATCTGATAGTCTGCATATTTTCTTCCTCAAAAAAAATGTGAGCTCTTAAAGGCAGAGACCATATTTTGCTTCTGTACTTCCAAACGTGGCCTAGTGTCTGACTCTTAATAAATATTTCTTGACTAACAGAATGGTATTCATATAATCTCCCACTACTCTGAACAAATCATCTATAATCACCAAATTTGGCGCTCTCTGTTTTACTGACTTCCTGTCTTTGCTCAAGCTATTTTACTACCTAGAACATTTTTGCTTCCTCCTTAAAGCCACCTCCACATCTCTAAATGTTACTCATTTTTCATAACAGTACAAATCTCATCTTTCACTATGAAATGTCCTTCAATTACTCCATGTAGAAGTAATGTTCCTATCCTTTGAACTCAATAATATTACTGTCTACACTCACATCACATTAATTTGCAACATATTTGTACACGTCTCTTCTCCCCAGTTTGATTCCAAGGTCTTTGGAGGGTAGACACCAAAAATGACTACACATTTCTTCAACACCCAACACCACGTTTTTATAGTGTACTCAGAATAAATTAATAGAGTTTAGATACACTTGTGCCTTCTCCTTCCCATCATTAAAATAAGAGTCAGCATTTATATAGTGCTTTAAAGTTTTCAAAGAACTTTATGAATAGTACATGAATTTATCTTCATAATGACCTTTAGCTCATGTTATTATTATTCACACTTTGTAGAAGATACTGAAGTAGAAATTAAATGACTTGTCCAGAGTCACACAACTATTGAGCATGTGAGGTTGGCTCCAAACTCAGGTCTTTCTTTAACTTATCGGATATTACATTTAGAAACCCTGTAGTGTAGGTATGCTATGTGTCATGGATCACTTTGGTGGTCTAGTGAAGCTTATGGACTCCACAGAATTTATTTAAATGCATAAAATAAAAAAGGATTATAAAGAAAACAAATTATATTGAATTTATACAAACACACACACACACACACACACACACACACACACACACACTTTTTCCATACAAATATCCGGTAACTTCTGTAATCTATTCATGGAAAATAATGTAAGAATCCTTCCTTTAGTTGAACATTCTGCATTTATAGATGACAGAATTGAGGTATGAGGAGTTGAAATAAAGGTCACATTGATAGTTATGAGTCCAGATCTCCTCCCTTCATACAGACCTCCCTACCATAACACACTGTGCTTCCTCCTGGACAGCATTGTTTATTCTGGGATTTGCTGCTCATTTTGCTTTGGCTAAATAATTGGAAATGCTTCTGGCTATTGATCACAGATTGACAACAAACAAAGAAAGAATTTGAAAAGGAATAGCAAGGATTAGCTGGTTCGTAGGGATGAGAATTCTATTCTCTATCTCACTTTCTTCTGGTCCACTGGCAATTTGCTTCTTTCTTTCCCTTTGTACCTGAGTTTTTAGGCTAAAAGGGGAAATACTATCTCTTTGAATCAGATTTACTTTGATTTCTACTGAGTCTTGAAATTTTAGAATTAAATTAGGGCTCTAGAGCAGGAGTGTCTTATTTTTTTATTTCTCCATTAAAGTAGGAATCATCATAGGCTTTAAAGAAAAAATGTCAGGGAGAAAATAACAAATGATCTTTATCAATTATATTATCAACTAATTATTACTGATAATTATTATTCATAAATAATTATATTAATTATTAATGATGGTTATTAATATTAATCTAATCTGAATCCATAGCTCAATTACTTCAATTGATTTTCCTAGTGTTTTCAGCAAAGTCAAAGTTAATCAATTGTGAATGTTATTTTGTATTCTAGCATCGTGTTGTTTGAACTTTATGGTTTGATTCCTTTTAGCTGTGATAAACATCAGGAGATTGGTTTGGTGGACCATAAAATGAGGGAGTTAGATCAGATGGTATCCATGTACCCCTCTAGATGTAAATCTGCAATGCTTTGTAATCAAATTCCTTTGATTTTCAAGTAGCATACTTTCATAATCTGATAATTGACAAAGGAATTATAGAGTATCAGTGCAACCTCTAACTTTAAAAATAATGATGGTATTGGATCAAGTCTCTTTTAATGACAACTATAACCCCTGAATCAATTATTTTGATTTTAACCAGTTTGCTGCCTAACTCTTTAGAGTGCTTGTGTGTATGTGTGTATGTGTGTCTGTGATGATTTCCTTTGGTAGTCTTATGAAGCTTAAAGACTGCTTCTCAGAATAATGTTTTTAAATGCATAAGGAAAATTACCTAGGATTACTGTTATGCCACAGTCTCTTTGAATTGTTCTACTTAGTTTCCCTGCACTAGTTTCCCTTATTGTCCTGACTGAGTTTCCCTGAATTGTTCTATCTCAGTTTCCTTAACTGTTCTGCCTCAATCCCCTTAGTTGTAAAACCCCGCTCTGGTCCATTAAGACTGAGGACCAGTTGCTCTAAGGTTATAAATTGTCAATGTAAGACTCAAGATAAGGGGGAGATCAGATTTCCTGACTTCTAACTCCTTTTGACCTCAAGAATTTATGACACTACTCTCTAAAATATTCCAAAAGATAAGACTATCCCAGATACCTCATTGACATCTTTACTTCTGTTTATTCAGACACCTGACTCTGGCTTTTAGTAAGAATTTATAGCCTCCCCCCCCCCCCATCCTGACAGAACCAAATGGATCTGTGAAGAAGTTTCCCGCTTCTTTCCCCTCCTTTGTTTGTAAAAGGTATATAAGGATTTGGGATTCTTCCATTCATCGCTGGATACTTTGAGATGAGAGTCCTGTCCAGTCAATTATACTCTCCAATTAATAAAATGTTAAAAACTCTCTAATCTCTCTCCTGCCTCAGTTTCTCTGACATTATATTACCAAGGAATAATATTGAAATATAGTTATCAAGGTAATTTTTAAGAGTTCCTAGATCCTATATTAGGAACATCAGAATTAGATTATCAGTCTACTCGATTAACATTTCTTTAAAAGCTCTAAAGTTCTGTGAAACTCATATAGTCATAATATTTCCTTCATAAAAGACGCTAAAAGCATGTTTATCTTTTCTCTACCCATTAATTCTTTACAATTTCCAAATTTGGTATTTTCTAATCACTTTCTATCTTTGTTACTCCATCCTTCTATATATTTATATGTATGAGTTAGGAAACACCCAATTAATCTGATGATTACATAAGTAATTTTAACATATTTCTTTAATTTCAGCATTATGCACATTGATAGGGTCTTCATTACTTAACAATTTTATATAAATTTTATTATTTTTTGTTAAAAATGTTTAAAGTTAAGGAGATTAGCTATTTTAAAGTATATTGATTTCATCTACTTTCCATGTTATTTATGGGTCCACTTTCACGCTAGTTCTTTTTACCTGATATAATTGTAAAAGCTCTTATTATCCTACTTACCCCCTTTTAGCCAGCATTAACTCATCCTGTTTTATCTTCTTGTTGCCCTTCCTGGGGCCTTAAGAGCTTAAATAGTTATATTTTATATACTATATAATATTTTTTATTCCTTTTTATTGTCCATTTCCACGGTATATTTTTTTTACCTTCACAATCTTTAAGCAATCTCCTGTGAAGTACCATTTGTAACTATTTTTGACAATTTTGCATTCAGATATTTCCATATCAATCATGGAAATTTTCAGGATAATTTATTTTTCATGCATTTCCTACTCAGTAGCATTGTCCTATTTCACTGGTGTACACCATCTCTTTTTCATTCATAGAGTTTTTACAAATGTCAATAAAGCATTCAATAGCATACTTATATAGTTTACTGTGAAAATGAGGATTTAGGGAAAAAAATAGAGTATTAAGTCCTTTTGTCCCCAAATTTCCATCTTATTGCAACCGAGCAAGAATCCCTTGGTTCTCATAGTTCTTTTTTATTAGGGAATGGGAAATCAAATTCACTATCTAGGTCTTTGAAATTTTTTGACTTCATCTTTATCAGGTCTCTAGTTTCAGACCATGTTAGGCTAAAAGGAAATTTTTTTTTTTGGTAGGGTAAGGTGACTGGGGTTAAGTGACTTGTCCAGGGTTACACAGTGTTAAGTGTTTGAGCCCAAATTTGAACTCAGGTTCTCTTGACTCCAAAGTGGTGCTCTATCTACTGTGCCATCTAGTTTCCCCCTAAAAGGAACTTAATGAGATGGAGCTTATTTAGGAAGGTGATCATTTCTACTAAGATTTGTAGTATTGGGTACAAATAAGTAAGTAATCACTCTTTATACCTTGCTAGCAAACGAGATTTTAAAATATCAAATATGAAGCAAAGATAATAAAAAAAGGAAAACAAATGAAGACAGTATCAAATACTAAATGTGAGATTAAAAGCAAATGTCTTTCTTGTGAATGTTACCTGATGTTCTAACTAACCTTTTGAAATTGTTACACTTAGCACAGCCAGTACTTATTATGTTGACTTAACATTTCTAATTTTATAACAGATTTCAATGAAGATCACAGGTGATATTTCTCCAATGATATAAATTGGTTAAAAGCAGTACTTCATGGCTAACCAAACAGTTATGGATTAGATATGTAAACAATATCTAAATATGGAAAAAAGAAATATAAATGTATGAAAACCTAGAGACAATTCTGGAATTAATCAGATGTTCCTAATACATCTGTTACTGGTTTGGAACAAAGCAGGAACATTTATTCTTTCACATCCATAAAGTACCACTGCCAATAACTTATCAATAATACCAGAAATGCTACGCAGCAAAATATGGTAGATTTGCTAACCTTCCTAAACCCCATTTTCAGAATAATATGGATGAATATAAAAATCAAAGAAGATGCAATATTAGTCTCAGAGAAAATGGAGAAGGAATTATGATGTAACAAAAATCAAGTAATTGGTACTTTGATAAGTGACATGACTGCTTAATTGGTTCAGTTAGCAGACTGAAGAGATCCAGTTTAATGTGTTTTAATAACAATGGATAACTGACACATCTAATCTTTAATTACACCTGCCCCCTGTCTACCTTACAGGGATGTTGTGAGGAAAAATTAGATAAAATATGTGAAGTATGTTGAACTCCTCAGAAAAGTGGTGCTATATAAATTCAGGCCATTTATTAATATTACCATTACTTTGACAATGTGCTGGCCTAGTTTTAATTTCAAAATGCTACTATATCATAAATATATATATATATATATATATGATATTAATATTAAGAAAAAAGCTAAAGGCATTTGTAATAAAAGTTACATTTTCCCTTGAAAACATCATATGACTATATTTTTCCAATGTAGGAATAATTTGTTTTTCTACAGAAAAATTGAACAGAATTTCACTTTGTTCCTTTTATACCATTTGGATTTTAATGTCCATAAAACAAATTACTTTTCTACTCCCTCCAAATTTCATCCTTTGTAACAGTTTGTGACACAAAGCTGTACTTCAAATATTTTGAGGTTGACAAAAGTGGAAAACAAAAGTAGCAATTACTTCAAACTGAATAGAATAGATATAACAACTGACTATGCAAAAATAAGTAGAGTTAGCAAGGTAATGTTCCAGAAAAAAATGCTATGTTTTTTTTCTAGAAAAGAGTATCATTTTTGATAAATACAGATACTCAGAAAACCTTCTGAATAGAAAGTCTTCTTAAGTTAATTAACAGAATAAAGTTTTTGATAATTAGGGCAGAAATCTTCAATAAAGGCATAAACTAGAATATTGAAAAATTTTCCTGAAAACTCTTCAATATTAGTAATCTTATCATGGAGTCATCAAATCCTACCAAGATTTGACCTATGTGTAAGAACTCTTAGCTACTTGGAATCTTTATCTCTCACTTGATAAGAGGGAGAAAAAAGTGAACTGCTTTTATCTTTAATCATATTATCTATGACTAGTGAGGTCAGTTTGAAACTCCTGTAGAAATCTCTAAATAAGGAAATAAGCTTACAATATTTTAATACTAGGCAATTAATCTGAATTTATAAAAAAAATTAACAAAGCATTGGTTGCCTTAATTATTTCCCATACAAAATATATAGAAAGGCCATCTACAGAAATTATCTCATGACTTAATGACAAAATTATTTTATTCATCTAATATGTATGTGATTTTTGGTTATAAAAAAACAAGGATGAATTTTATGATATTATATTGATAATCACAAAAGATTTGGTACATTGAAGCTAATTATTCCCAAATAGAACATTTCATGGTTTTATAAGAATGAATTGTTATAAGAATGAAATTGTTAACAACACATGAAAACTGGTAATTATTTTATTTTGATGGCCCAAAGAACTTGATATTAAAGGGAATTCCTTGTCCTCTGATACTTTAATGGCATAATGGGAAAAGGAGGATTAGGAAAGGCTTAAAGAGACAGCAGAGAGAAGAAATAATAAATTAACCTCTAAAGAAGCTCATTATTTTGGATCTGAGGTTAAGAGAGCAGAGAAGACTGAAAGAGTTAGACCCTTTCCTACCAAAGTATATTAGAATCTCAGAGTTAGAAAAGAGCTCAAAGGTCATTTCTGAAGTAGGAATCCTTGCTATATCAACTCCAACTTGTTATCAGCTAATGTTTGCTTGAATAACTCCAGAAATGAAAAAAAAAATCATCACTTTTATAAACATCCTACTTTACTTTGGCTAAAATTCTTTCTAAGTGAAATATGGAACTTTGAAATTTCTATCCATTATAGCTAGCTCTGTTCTCTGAGATCAAGTAGAAAAGTATATTTTTTCTAAAAATATAACTCAACAAATATTTATTAAATACCTGCTATTTGCAAGTTATTGTGCTTGGCCTGCCAAATGACAGTTCAATTCAATCATTATGTTTAAATAAATAATTTGGTTGAATTATTACTGCTAGGTAGCACAATGATAGAATGGCATGCCACAAGTCAGGAATACTTATCTATCTAAATTGAAATCTGGCCTCTGATACTTACTACTTGTGTGACCCTGGCCAAGTCATTTAAACCACATTTGCCTCAGTTTCCTCACCCATAAAATAAATTGGAGAAGTATTGCTGCCAAGAAAATCCTAAATAGAATTCTAAAAGTAAGATGTGACTGAAAATTACAGAACAATAACAAAATTTTACATAATTGAAGACAATTATGTCTCTATATCTTCTCTTTTTTAAATTAAATATTTACAAGTGCTTCAATTATATAACTTCTTTCTACCATTCTTATCATGTTGATGAACCTCCTCTAGCATCTTGCAATTTGCTGATGTCCACAGTCAACTAAAACTGGACTCAATATGTCAGATGTAGGTTGACCAGGAAATAGTATAGGAGAATTATTCACTTTCTCTGTTCTGGACATTGGATTTGGAGTCAGCAACAATGAAGTTTGAATTCTGACTTGAGCACTTACTAATCTGATCCTGTGCAAATCACATTATCTCTTTGGACCTCAGTTTCTTCAACTGTGATATGGAGATATTAATAGCAACTCAGGATTTTTATGATGATGAAATGACATAATGAATACAAAGCAGTTTGTAAATCTTAAAGAACAATAAAACTATGGTGAATAAAAATATAAATTACTTAATATGATTGACTATCTAATATAGGTTTTTTTAATTTCTGGTTCTTTACATAGTGCCTGAAACATAGATGGTGCTAAGCAAACATATTTTTTATTATCAGTTCCAAATATATTTCTAAAAGATCATATGAGCAAAAAAATTTAATATAAAATCATATAGATAAGGCAGCTTTTCGAAGGGTCATAGTAATTAATAGTTTTGATGATATCTACTAACCTTTCCTCCTTTTCCTGTCAAAATAAATGCCAGAATTGCTGACTTTTATGATCAACAATATGGTATATCTATAGCATTAAAGCTCCAATAAGTCAATATTGTTTTGGGAATCACCATGACTTGAACCTTTTCTCTAACTCTTGCACAATCCTGTGTGGAAATTTTCTGAGAGCTGTTCATTTCATGTCAAACAAATCATCCTTTTCTATCTTGATATGATATTTTGGCTTTGCCAACAATGCAGGTGATAATTTCTGTCAAAAAGTAAGTGCAATCAATTGCAAGCCAAACTTTAAGGATGAGAAAGGAGACTTTTTGACATCATATACTTTCCTCTTATGTTTCTGGGACTTTTTTAACTATAAAAGATAAGTCTTTGAAATATAATTATCTCTCAGCTAAATGTCTTTTGATTGGAGCATATACCTCTTCTATATTTTAAATCACTTAGATGTTTTAAAGTTTGAATTAATGTGTGTTAAATATGTGACTAGTTTTCTTTTTCACAATAAGGACACTAACAATATCTCCTCAAAACTTTTCCAGTTAATTCCCTGTATCCCAACTAGTATATTGCAACTTTTTGATATACTATTTAAATATTACTTTGCTTATGATAAAAATATTTCCATGATATTTGGACACTAACCCTAGAATGTATTGTCTAAGACAGAGTTCTCAGCCTAAGATCTATGAACTTGTTTTTTAAAAGCATTTTAATGTAAACCCATATAAATCATCAGCATTCCTATATATCATCAACAGGATACTGTAGGAAGAGCTAGCTAGAACTACCTCACTTAAAGTAACATCTGTTCAATTCAATCATTATGTTTAAATAAATATTTTGGTTGAATATAATTTACAGCTTTTCAGATAGTATTACTGCTAGGTAGCACAATGATAGAATGGCATGCCACAAGTCAGGAATACTTATCTATCTAAATTGAAATCTGGCCTCTGCTACTAATTGTGTGACCCAGGCCAAGTAACACCTGGGATTACACCTATTAAACAAACCCAGGATGCATGTGAACAAAAACTTTGTACACAAATAAAATCAGATTTAAATAGATGGAGAAATGTTCATTGTTCATGGATATTCAGGGCCAATATAATAATCATGTCAATTTTTACCAAAAGTAAACTATATATGTAAAGCTTTTCCAATTAGATTATCAAAAAATATTTCACAGAATTGGAAAAATAGTATAAAATTCATTTGGAAGAACAAAAGGTCAAGAACATCAAAAATAAGTGGGGAAAATATTAAAGGAAAGAATTTTAGAAGTATCAGATCTTAAACTAATAAAAAAGAGTAATTATCAAAACTATCTAATACTGGGTAAGAAATAGAAAGGTAGATCAGTGAATCAGACTAGACAATTTATAGCAGTAAACAAATATAGTAATCCAGGATTTGACAAGTATAAAGACTTTAGTTTAGGGGATAAGAATTCATTATTTGGTAAAAAAGGTATTAGAAGAGCTGGAAAGCAGTCTAGTAGAAATTGGACCTAGACCAATATCTTATACCATTTATCAAAGTAAGGTCAAAATAGATACACCTTGATTTAATGGACGATACTATAAAATAATTTTAAGAACATAGAACATATTACTTATCAGACTTTTGGATAGGGAAACAATTTATGAGCCAACAAGAATAAGAGAATGTTTTGAGATGTAAAATGGATAATTTTGATTACATTAAATTTAAAAGGGTTTGTGCAAATAAAACTAATGTAGCCAAAATCAGAAGGAAAGCAGAAAACTGGAAAAAAATTTCATAGACTATTCCTCAGGTAAGGATCTCACATCTCAAATTTACAAAGAACTTTGTTAAACCTATAATAATATGAATCTTTCCCCAATTGATAAATGGTCAAAGAAAATGACCAGTAGTTTTTTTTTTTTTTTGATGAAGAAATTCAAACAATTTATAGTTATATGAAAAAATGCTTTAAATCATTATTGATTAGAGAAATACAAAAAACAATCTTGAAATATCATCTTATACCTTTCAATTTGACCAAAGTGATAGAAAGAGAATGTGATAAATGTTGGAGGGGATATGGAAAAATTGGATCTTAATTCATTATTGGTGGATCTGTAAGCTGATAATGACCATTTTGAAGAGAGATTTGAAATTATGTCCAAAGAGTTGCTGTCTATATCCTTGACCCAGCACTGTTAGGGTTCTTTCCCGAGATGATTAGGGAAAACCTACATGTTCCTAAAACTTTCATAGTATCTCTCTTTGTGGTGGCAAAAAAAAAAAGAAATTTCAGGAATGTCCATGGATTGGGAAATGGGTAAACAAATTGGAGTATATGTTCATGAACAAGAGTTGGTCCCCAAATTTTATCAGATGTCTGCTCAGTGACTAGTACCAGATATGAGAGTTCCTCTGAGTAAAACCATCAGAAGGTCATTGGAAAAGCTATGTTGATATTGCCTTCTGGTGAGCTTTTGCCATTAAGCCCACATTATCTGAAGTTCACATACTTCCATCTCAAGTTCACTTATCTTTAGCAAAGTATGGGAGGAGGGGAAAAACACTTTGATTTTGAGCCCAGTCATTGCTAATAAATCAAACAAATAAAAATTCATCTTGTCCTTATATAATAAGAGTTAAAGTTTTTTACTTTCTCAGAAACCAATAAATCACTTCTTTGTCTCCCAATTGCCTCTTAAACAGTTGAGTAAGATTATTCAAATTTCCCCAAGGTTATCAGTAATCTCTGCTTATGCGTTAATCCTTTTATAGAAGGGGGAGTTTTCTCTGGCTATCCCCAAGGCTGATAGCAATCAATCTCTCAGATCAAGGGTAAAAGAAGAGTAGAGGAATATATCAACAATGGCTCCAGTTATGAAGATCTATTCTTGGTCTGGTACCTCTGCTAAAGTATTGTGCTATAAGAAGAGACAGTCAACAAATCATTACTTGCCCTGCCTTCCTAGTGATTTTATTTTTCAAAAGTAACAAGAAAAGATAGAAGGAAACAAACATTCTGGTCTTGATTTTGATAAATGAGAAAGAACTGGTTGGTAAAATGGAATGAATGGTAGGAACCATTATCCAAAAACATGTGAACTCAGTTGTTTTTAATAGGAAAAATAGTGTTGGAAGGGGTGTAAAGCTATTCTCATTTAAAATTTGTGTTGCAGGAATGTTTGTGTTACGATCTATCCTAGAAATTAAAAACAAAACAATGAACTGATCATTGTTCCACAGATTTTAAAGTAAGAAATATATCATTGGTATGACCTCAAATCCATTTGAATTTATTGGTTTCTTAGGTGAATAGACTTTACCCATCTCTTGACTTTTCAAACCAGATGTTCAGCCTTAGACTTAGATCTTGGACATGCCTTCTTACTCTTTTTCCCATCCCCTTGCTTCTTTGTAACAATGTTATTCTTTTCTCATTATAGCTTTGTGCCAGCTCATTCTAGCTACACTTTTCATGGAGAGTTCTTAACTACATATGTGGGCCAAATATAATGTGGAACCAGGAAGAAAGTATAATTTCGTCTTCCTCCTTTCCCTCTTTATCAGGGATCTCAAAGGTATTTTTGGGCACTCTCAATTAGCATTTTTGGGGGATGAAGAATGGGAATTCAACAAGTGTCCATTCAAATAGTACCTGAAAAAGTGAACCTTTGGAGGCATTGTTGTTACCTTGTAGATTCCTGGGTATGAGCTGGATAGATTACTCTGTGGAGAATATCCAACAACAATAACAACAACAACAACAACAACAACAACAACAACAACAACAACAACAACAACAACAACAACAACTTTAGTGAGCTGCTGTTCTTCTAGGATCCAGGACTTGTAGCTCAGCTAAAACTATTTGCTAATTTGAAAAATTCTATGTGATAGTACCTAAATAATTTTTAGTGCTTGGAGATGACCAGGTGTTAAATATCTTAGAGATGTTCTGACAAGAGAAAATAAAGCTTAGTAGCTTTGAAAAACTACTAAGAAAACCACATATCCAAGTTAAATAAGAGCCCCTGAGTCAAAAGATTGGCTGTGTCTGATGTTATTAGATAGTACAATGCATTCTGATATTGTGCAATTAGGGAATAAGGAGAACTATTTATTAACTAAGAATTTTTTGCTAGGCACTCTGCTAAGCACTTTACAAATATATCATTAGGTCTTTACAACAATACTGGGAGCTAGGTATTATTAATCTCATTTTACAATGGAAGAAACTGAAGCAGACAGATTAAGTGGCTTTGTCTCAAGACATACATGCAGCTCTTAAGTACTGGAGGTCAAATTTGAACTCTTGCTTTGCTTTTTGTCTGTTGCGCCACCTAGTGACCTAACTGGGAAGCATCAACTAATCAGTTTTTGGAAAGATGTGTTGAAGATCATTTTATTTTGAATAAAAGACTAATTTCCTTTTTGGAGATGACAGATCACATTACAAAGCACGAGACCCACTTTAATGTGCAGCATATTAAATGCACAATCTGAAGATTGACCTCAGCCAATAGCTCAGCTGTGGACTTATTATTATTATTATGAAAAAAGATTCACAGACACTGGCACTGAACAGTACATAACCACTTTGCACCTACCTTGAAGAGGGTCAAATGAGATAACATTTGTAAAAAAGAGTACTTCTAGTATCTTTTTCAAGAAAACTCACAATGGGGTCACTAAGAGACATAACTGAAAGAATTGAATAACAATGTAGCACGGTGGCTGTCATATAGTAGGCTTTACATAAATGCTTAGCTTTTTCTCCTATCTTACTCCCTCTATGATATTTAGAGGAGAAAGAGATAATTTCTGCATAGGAAGATTAGAGGCATTTTATGGATGAGGCAGTATGTTATATTAACTTATAAATTAAATTAAACATATAAACATATCTCAGTAGACAGAGTGCTAACATTTGTGTAATTATTATGTAGTTTGTAACTTGAAAACATTCTAACCTGCCAGAATTAATTGAAGGACCTCAAATAATGTAAATAATTTTAATATTAGATATACATTTAGTTTCTGACTATATCACTTGAAGCTGCTTGGGCTTGTCTTCCAGGAAGGGATAAAGAAATGTTCATATCAAACATTTATTGATACAGAATCCCACTTTTTGTTACGCTAATTACCAGATGGTTTTTCTAGACCCCCAAGAAAAGTCAAGAGCAGCAGATTAAGAAAATACAGAATGGTGCCATATTATGCCACTGTATCCTGCTGTTTGGATCAATGTCACTATCAAATTCTGGTATACAGTAACTCTGGGGCCACATTGGTTTTACTATTACACATGGGTGTTGCTATGGGCACCAGTGCATAGAAGTTGAATACAAAGGATAGTTGCCAGTGGGAATAGAAAAGGAAAACCTGAAGATAAAAATGGATAGTTTCCAATTAAAATTACCATACTATAATTTTGTTAGTTATCAGGCTAAAGTACATAGCAGCTTAACTGACAAGAGAATGTCCTTTCAGGCATAATTTAACCTAGAGATCTCCGACTTTTTCACATGTGGTGTCCAGATGGTACTCTTTGCTTCATGTTGAGACCAGGAGGCATAAAGGCCATTTCCAAAACAGTGGCAAAGATAGCAAGCACAGATCAGAGACACACAGGGCCAGCTCTCTTCATGTACTCTATTGAATTGTATTATTGCAGCTAATCCTCCCATGTAAGCACAGGCACCTGACACAGAAGAGAAGAGCATGCTATATTCTGGGAATATTGCTAGAGGTCCTATCACTTTTAAAAAGCAGCTGATCAGATGGCTTAGTATGGCAAATTGATAGAAGGAGTCATAAAGAATATCAAGTAAATAAAATTTTGTGAAGAAAAGCAATTGCTTAATAATAAAACCTTGCACTAAGCTTTTAAGTGTTGGGCTATTTTAAGGTCTCATTAATAATACCTGCCTCTTCCATTTTGTCAGCAGGTATACCTTGAAGATGGTCACGATGCTAGAGGACTAGAAGAGGAGTAAATTGGGGAGAGTAGAGAAGACCAAATAAAAAGCAAAATTGCAATTAGTCACGTTTCTAGGGAAAGATGATCTCTCCTTCTGTGCCTAGAATGAATTTTACATCAAGCTTCACTACCTAAGGGATGCTGATAGACAAAGATGATGGAGGTAGAGGTAAAGGCAGTCGGGGAGTGGAGAGAAAGAAGGCAGAAGAAGAAAGACCAAACCCTAGATGTTCAAACTCCAGGCTTTCAGAAATAAAACAAACACCTCATAAAAGCCTGGGTAGAAGATAAGGCTGCCTAAGGGTAGCTCTAACTTGTGGTGTTGGCCATTTGCATAGGATATTAGCAAAACATCTATTACTGCATTCAACAAAAAGAAGTCTTCAAAAAGCTCTAGGTCTTTTAAAATTTTTTTATTTGGAAGTACAATGATTTTGTAAGTCAAAATTTGGAAAGGTTCCCAGTTTTTGGCAGTAAAATGATAATACTAGGCATATCATTTTTAAAACGGAATCACATAGAAGTTAATTCAGTCGACAAGGTCACTTTTAGACTTTTTTTCCTTATGTTTTGGACTCAAAATAATTCCCCAATCCTATTATATGAAGCAACAGTACTTACCATAGCAATCCCTGCCTCCTCCCATACACATGCTACCTCTGAGATAGACAGAGCCTTAAAGCAACAAAACCCCATGAGGAACTAGACTGTGGATAGTATGGGGCACAAAGAAAATGAGTTGTACGATTGGCTTTTATTGTATATATACACACACATACCTATATAAAATTGCTTGATTTTAACTTTCTCTTTTTGAAGAAGTCTTTTCCTTTGTCTTAGTGGTGAGCTTATTTAAAAACAGGGTTTCCTTGACTTAAAAGCAAATAATGTGCAAATAACACTCAGAGATCACTAAGGAGTGCTAAGTCCTGTGAGGTCCAACTTAATTTAAAGTCTCATTATAGAAGAAAAAAGATGTAAACAAAATCAGAAAAGATAACTTTTAGAAAAAAGATATAAATCTCTGTTTTTATTATATTCTACTTAAGATCACACATGAAAATATTTTGATATTTATTCATTTTAAGTAAATTTATTATATATATATATATAGTAAATTATCTTTAAGAAACTTTAGTGCAATCAGGAATTCCTGGATTAATAAAGTTGAAAATGTAGATTGAGTGACTTTTAGAACCATATCCCATGTTGTTAAAAATTCTACATACAGAATTCCATTTCACTGTAAGTGGATTAAGTATACCAATAATTAACTGTGATCCAAAAAAATAATCAGAAACTGATATATTTGTTTTATGGTCCTATTTGCTTTATTCATTTTTCCTTTAGATATTAACTGAGGTTTATTACAACAGATTTTTCCCTCCTTCTATTTTTTAAAATTCAGATTTATTTATAGCTTATTTTATTTTATTTTGGTTTGGAAACTCTCAGCATAGAAACTACTTTTCTTTTCGCATCATACATACCATAGAGCCTTGATAATTTTGCCTAGAGATAAGTTTAGTTACTGGTCATATAACAAATACAATTCAGAAGTAAACTTGAACCCAGGCCTTTCCAAAATAGGTCCTCTACAATCTACATACTCTAGCAAGCTTCCTCTCCTCTTCCCAAATATTAGGATTGTAAAAGACATATTTCCTAGGAACAAGTTGTACTTTTTTCAGATTAATTTAATATCATATTCAGAAAGACACTAATATTTCATAATCTCTTTCAAAAATATCTAAAACAGAGGTCCCTGATGCAAAATGGGATTATTTTCCTATATATCTCTTCAACAAATGAAAGCAATGTTTGTAAAAGTTGTGAATCTTTTACCAGTGAGCTCCAGAAATGGAAAAGCACATTATACTCAAAGTACAATTGTCTGTTACTGAGGTTTCTTTAAAAAAAAAAAGTAAGACTAAAAAGTTTTCACTTGAAATCATCAAAGATAAAATGAGTTTTAAAACATATAAATGAAACTGCCCGACAAACTATCCCTGAACAGATATAATTTTTTTTTAATCAAACCATATTGCTAGCCCAGCCTTCTGGTGGAAAGGCAGTATCATAGAATTTGTCATTCTTGTTGAACTTTTTAAAATAAAACATAATTTCTTAAAATAGTGTACAAAATTGTTTGATAACTATATTTTAATATTATTGCTTTCCTTTGTAATCCAACATGTTTTATTTTCTGAGTTCAGAAACATTGTTCCAAAAGGGGTCCATGGGTTTCACTAGACTATCAAAAAGGGTCCTTGTCATACACTAAAAAAGGTAAGAATTTCTTTTACAAGAGAAACCCAATAGATTGACTTGCTTGAAAATTGTTATCAATTGAATTTAGATGGGGAGAGGCCTTAGGGATTAGTCTAAGAATTTTACTCCTCTTATTTTACAGATGATGAAACAAAGATATTAAATTATTTGTCATATAAAAAGCATACAGAATTTGAATCTAGGCCTTCTGATTCCAAATTCATTGTTTCAATGTTTCTACTTATATTTTCTGGTATTTATCAGGACCTCTTTCTCAACCCTAATCTGCTGCTCCCCAAGGCAGATCTAGAAAAATGTATTTTTTCCTTAATTACCTTCAGCAATCTATTTCATAATTAAAGGCCCAGATCCTGTGAACACTTCCTGTTGAATCAGGAGCTATACAGAAGGCAAAAAGCAACCAATTTCAAATTAGACACATTCATATGTTTTGCTTACTAATTTTAGACCTGGCAAGATCCTAGCATTTTGGAATCTCAGTGGTTGTCTGCCTTGAACCATGGCTTCTGTTTCTCATCTGACTCCTAGGTTTTAAGTTTGTTTGGATCATTAGTATTCTTACCCTCTAGCTAGGTATCTGGACTCCTAGATTTTAGGGATGGTAATTCATTCCCCTCACTTCTGGCTTTGCTTCATCCAAATATTTTATAATTCCTAGGGCTCCTTTGTCTTTGATTCACGTCAGGTCCTGGAATATTCTTGTCTCTCTTTGTCCTCTTGGCCTTTTCTCCAGCCCCCATTTTGTACCTTATCACTTGCTCCCCTTAACCTTCCTCTTCCCCAGTTTGCCATTTATGCTCTAGAATGACAACACAGGGGAAAAAATAACAGCCTGAATCTTTGTGGAGAAAAAAAGCCAAATGTATTTATGGTATATTACTTTGTGATTTTGTTGTTTCCTTCTCACTATTGTTATATACAGTAATGCATTTAAAAGCTCTGACATCTTGGTACAGAAGAGAAGGAACAGAGGAGAGAGCAACAATCCAAACAAATTCATTTTGATTTCTGCTTTACCCCTAAACATAAGACTTGGTCTTCTCTGAAAGATTTATGAGGCTTCCCACCATAAAGGAGGTTGGATTACAGCTCTGCTTACTTTATAAAATGAAATTCTGCCATTATAGGCAAGAGTTCATGGCTCTAATTATTTCAATGCGTTTTCCCAGTCAATGTTTCTTGCACAGCTGAGCCAAACCCTCTCTTGCATATGCAGGTCATTTCATAAGAAGTCTAAGAGCTTCAACAACTTTGTGTGACCTTGCATTGAATAACACTGGAAAATTGATTTGGCTCTAGTAATAAAAGACCGTCTGCATTATCTGCATTCTAATTATAATTAATATAACCAGGATAACTGCTGTATTATTTACGATTAGAGCTATGGTGAGCACAGTGTAATAATAATCTGCTACATAATTTTTTATTGATCTGATGGCTTTATTGCAGAAAAAACAAAATGCTTACACCACCGCACTACTAAAATTGCCTTTCTTGACATGAGTGTTTAGATGGAGAAATTTCATTTAGCATTTCTTTTATCTGATCAAATTTCCATAGTTTTAATATCATAATAAGTATGATGGCAAAGGATCTTTCCATTTTCCTGCTCAGAAGACACAGAACAACAGGCATAATTCACAAACCTAGGTTTTCTATTCTTTACTTACTGGGTATCATTAATTCCTTGGCACCAGCAGTTGCCACACATCTCATTACCAGTGATGAGATGAGCCTCAGAAAGAGCTGGCTTTCAGTTTTAAGGGATTATCACTTCCTCTGAATGAAAAATCCCTTTGAACCACAGTGTGAATATAGTGCAAAGGGTCTACATTTTTCTTCCACTGAAAAAATCATGCCTTTAAAGTACTAGAGGGACTATTTAGTGAGACACCCAGGGTCAGGTGAAAAATCAAATAGAGGACTTTTCAGTTTTGTTAATAAGTTCTTGACAGTCCTGGCAATCAAATGATTTTGCAATCGCATGATAAGGTAAAGTATAAATTTTGAAGGCATGAACTTGGGTGGAAAAGCTGGGAATAGAAAATCCTATTTTGATATTAGCCATTGAGATTTTTGCAATAAAGTCATGGATTTAACAAAATGATAAAAAGTAGATATTTTATAAACTAAGTTCTAATTTTAATAAATAGGAGAATTTCAATTCACTAAAGGAATGAAATGGTTGAATAAAAATATACTAGTAATTGAATACGTAATTTTTAGGGGGGAAAAAACCCAACACATACTTTTCAACATTTGGTCTTATTTAGCAAAAAGTTCTGGTTACATTAACTCTCTAAAAGCTGGTAATCAGTATTGATTCAATAATAATCAGTTTTTAATATTACTACAAGGTAGAATGTCTTTTGATGGAAAAAATACTTTTCTGAATTAAAAAAAAACTATATATATGCATACACACACACACACACACACACACACACACACACACACATACTATTTAAGTTTAACCCAGTTCCCAACACTGTTATCCTTATCTAGTCCTAATTATAACTATTAAGTACAGTTGAAAGTGTTGGCTTTGGAGTCAGAAACCAGGTCCTACCTGTATGACTTTGGGTAAACAGAACATTCTCCCTGCATTTCATTCAAATTCTTTTTCTGTAAAATCATAGGATTGTACTATATCAGAGGTTCTTATCCCCCCACTCCCTTTTTGTGGATGTAGCATGGACTCAATTTGACAGTTTGCATGAAGTCTAAGGACTTTCTCAGAATACCATTTATTTATTTTAATTCTTAATTGAGGGAAATGCTCATTTTCAGTTAGAGGTCAGTAATAATAAATATGTAATTTATTTTTTCTCTATCCAAGTTAAAATTTTGAAATCTATTCTTGAATCCCTTGGGACTCTGTGGATCCCTGATTTAAGTATGCCTAGAGGAGATGATATCTATCTTTTCCACCTCTAAATCTATGAAGCTTAGAAGCAGGAAGAACAGATGTTGCTGTTTACATTTTATAGGAAAGGCAAATGAAGTTTAAGAATGTTAGATGTCTTGCTCAGGGTCATAAGGCAGGTGGCATGCTGGATTGAGTGTTACACCTGGATTCGGAAGACCTCCCTGCATTCAAATTCTGCTTCTGAGTTTGTGTAATCCTAAGCAAGTCACTTGTACTTGCTTCAGCTATTTCATCTTTTAAAGGGGTTGATCTCACTTTCCAGGGTTGTGAGAATCAAATGAGACAATGGTAAAGTGCTTTACAATATTTAAAGCACCATATAATGGCTAGCTTGCTACCAGCAGCAGCTGCAGCAGTAGTTGTAGTGGTAATAGGAGGAGGAGGAGGAGAAAGTATTAGATTTATGACTAGAATCAAGGATTATGATTCTTAACCTAGTTTTATCCCACCACATTCATGACTTATTCAAAAGATGAATTTAATTGCTAACACAATGCTTTGTACATAGTAAGCATTCAAGATATATATATATATATATATATATATATATATACGTTCATTAAACCAATGAATGAGTATTAGTGCAGACAATATTGTTTAAATGAGTGATAAACATGAAATAAAAATACTATGAACAGTGAAATTTCAACTGTTTTCCTGGAGTCATCATGGTAAAATGAATTTTAAACTTCATTCAGATTTTGGATTTTCTATTATGTTATTCCCCTCTGGATGGATGCTGAAACAGATACCCCCAAGGAAATGAAGATATAGTAATTATTGGAAGCACCAACTCTCTTTTAAGATATAGAGTTCAGACTGACTTGACATTAATTCTACTAAGAAAACAATAACCAAAGATATTTCCTCCATTTGTTGATGGGAAGTTGGTGATAGAAGTATGGAGTGAGAAACTAAAGGACAGGTAAATAGTTGCTCTTACAACTCTTAGAATATTTAATAATATCTAATGATAATAGTCATAGGCAGGGTGTTAAATGCTTTGTGACTTATCTCATTTGATCTTGATACCTGAAAGGTAGGTATTATTATTTATGCCCATTTTACAGATGTGAAAACTGAGCAAACATAGGTTAAGTTGACTTACCCAAGATTAGTAGCTAGTAAGTGTCTGTGGTCATATTTGAACTCAGATCTTCCTAATTTTGGGTCTGGTACTATCCCATGAGCTGCCCCACCATAAAATTTCAGGCATATGTAATCTCATCAACATTTTAAAAATCTAACCATCAAGTATAAAAAAAAAATCAGTATTTATTCATTCAAATATTTACTTAATTATTATATGCAAAATTATAATGCAAATGCAAATGCAATGCAAAAATATTATATGCAAAACACTATGCTAGCCACCAAAAGGGATACAAATGTCTTACCTTTAGAGAGCTAATAGTCTAACAGTAGTACATGAATGCATTATAGTTCTGTTTTTTAGTTTAGTAATTTAGTTAAGTGATAGTTGTAAGTTTTCATAAGGGGAAGTTAGCATATCTAACTGACATTTGTTGAACCTGAATATCTATACCTTATATATTTCTTTTGTTAATAAGTCAAATTATTGGTTGATGATGATAGACATATAAAGAAAATAATATTTTCAACATTGATACAGGCACAAATTATTTACTTGCAGGTTCTTGATCATTACAGAATGGCTAGTTTATGGTACTAGTCATGGTCCCTAAATATATTTCAATAAAAGAAATTGAATTTGTGTATACATAAGACAAGTACATTCTCATGGCACCCAAAGCATTCATATCTCATTATGAATTGACTACCGTACTGAACTGTAATGAAAATGAGTGAATGAGAGAACAGCAATAACTGTTAGCAGTCAGATCAATAGCTTTGAATTACTAGAATCAAACATTCAGAATTTTTTTTTCCTGTATAGGAAGAGAAATAATGAAAAAGTTTAGAAATGGAAAGATGTGTAGGAAAGGCATGATTCAGCAGAGGAAATGCCTTAAAAACATATTTCATAGAAGGAAATATCCTCTATGTTCCTAACAGATTCATTTTCTGCTAAATCATTAAGAATGTGAGCCATCTTTCCAAAGGGAATGTAGGGTAACCCAATCTTACCTTTATAGGGTTTTTTTACATTTCATTTCTTACTGTTAACCATTTTATCTGGCTACACTGGAATTCTTGCTCCTCATCACATATAACATCTTAACTATTGACTCACTGCCTTAGCATTGCCTGTTTTCTGTTCCCTAGAATGCTCTTCATTTTGACATCCCATCCTTTTGGGCTTCCTTTAAGCCTCAGTTCAAGATCCACCTAATGCAGTTCCTCTTATTGGTAAAGTCTTCCTTAATGGACTACTTTCACACCACTAAGAGATCCTGCTACTCTATTTGACAGTTTATGATATTTTATGAAAAGGATTATAATCTGTATGTGGAGCTTGTAAGAGAGTTTCAGGCAATTTTTGAATAGACAATAATCATTATATAATTCCAAGAAACTATGGTATTGGTTTCACAAACTGAGAAATGGCTCAGTTAGAGGGCTTCTTCCAATGTCATTGTCATATTCTTCAATGAATCAAATAATCATAGTTCACAAGTTCACAGATTTAGAATAAAAAGGACTTCAAAGGTCACTCACTCATTTTTCAGATGACAAAACTTCAACCCAGGGAGATTTAATTATAGCCAAGGTGACTAAGGTGGCATGTAACTGAAAACTGATTTAGACTACAAGTTCTCTGACAAATACTAGGATCTTTGGCCTCTTTCCTTAGGACCACACCTACTCAAAAATTTAGGAAGGCTGGCAAGGATGTCCTTAAGTTGTCTATACTGTGGTTAATTTGTGGCTGTAAAGGTCATTTTCATATTTCATGAGATATATATATATATACTACCTAAGGAGATCCTCATATTTCAAACAATCTTTACTGAAATCTTCATCTTGTCTCTTGCTTTTCTTTGTCAGTCCCTCAAGAAGAATGAAAGCTGTATACAAAATATAGTCAGTCCACAAGAAATGTTCAGACCTTGGTTACAAATAAGAAATTTTCACTTCTTCTCACATACACTTCAGGTTGTCACACCCTTTCATTTTCTTTCAGATTTTTTTTTTTTTTTGTTAATTTCTTCTCTTTTCTCATCAAGATTGTGCAAGACTCCTCTAAATCATCTTTCTACCTTTCAATCTCTCTTTATCCTCCATATACCTGTCTAGGTAATTTTCCTAAAGAACCACTTACAAGCATGCTGGTTTTCTCTTCCAAAATAAGGTGATATTCATGAAGTCCTTGCACTAACAATCACAAATTTTAGAATAACTGGAAGGGGCACTAGTGACTACTGAATCAATTCAATTAAATTCAACAAATTTTTATCAAAGGTCTACTATATATCACAGGACAGCTAGGTAGCACAGTGGATAGAGTGTTGAGCTTGGAATCAGAAAGGTGCCTCTTAAGAGGTTAAATTCAGACACTTGCTGTGTGGCCTTAGCCAAGTCATTTAACCCCGTTTGCCTTAGTTCCTCATCTGTAAAATGAGCTGGAGAAGGAAATGACAAACCACTTCAGTATTTTTGCCAAGAAAATCCCAAAACTGGGAGACAGAAAGTTGGACACAACAGAAAAATGACTGAACTACAAAAACTATATGTCAGGCACTATGCTAGTTTTGGGGAATGCAAAGATAAAAAAAACAACAACAAACAAAAGCTCCTAACTTCAGGGATATTACATTCCATGGGAGAAGGGAGAATGATACACACATATGCAAATAAATATATAAGATATATTAGAAATAAGTATACAATAATTTTAGGGAGGAGGATAGCATGAATAAAAGGGTACCAGCAGGAAAACCTTACCATAAGAGGGTGTTAGGTTTTCCAAGAGGTCAATTCATAACCAAACCTTAAAGTTTACAAAAGACTTTACCTTTACTAGGTATAGATGGACGTCACAATAATCCTGTGCGTTGATACTATTTTTGCACATGAGGAAACTGAGATTCAGAAAGGTTTCAGTGTGTTTCTACAATCAAACAAGGAAGTATCAGATTCAGATCAAGATCTCTTTGGAATCCAAGCTCACCATTGTGCCAAGCAGCTCCTGAAAAGCCCATAGCATCTGCCCATCCCCTATAGAATAAAATATTAACCGATAAATCTGACATTCAAAGTTGTATCTATAAAATCTCTTTCTAGCCTCATTCTATATTACTCTTCTTCATGTATAGCATTTCAGAAAAAAATGATAATCGAATTTTTAAGGCTCCTATTCTTCTGTTCTGTACATTTGTATAGAATTTTCAGGCTGATTTTATACATTTGTCCACATGACTTTACATACCTGAAATGGATACCTTTGCATGATCACCTATTAAAGTTGCTTCTTCTTTTTTTTTTTTTTTTTTTTTTTTTTTTTTTTTTTATTAGTATAACTAAAGCCTTTCTGTCTATCTCAGTTAAAATGAATATCTGGCCTGAACCTTTCTTTTGCAACTATCAAGCTTCCTTTTGCATTAGCACTTAACTTCTTTGGAGCTTAATAAATGTTTATTGATTGAAGTTACTTTTATACTTTGTCCTTTCTTCTATTAGAGTGTAAGCTCATTCAGAACAAGACTGCCAATTTCTATTTGAAATGTCCAGAACCTTCTACAATGTTTTGCCCATATTAGATGCTTTATAAATGCTTGCTAAATTTAATTGAAGTTAAAGCAATTCCCCTTCAGCATTTATTGTATATTTGCATTATCTATATGCAGCAAATCCATCCCAATGCCCAGAATAACTCCTCTTTCTGCCATAGCATAGACTAGTTTTCACAGGCTATTTTCCTCTAGCATTTTACTTGCTTAGACCCCATTCTCCTAGAAAGAGTTCAATGTCCCTGCTTGAATAGTTTCACAAATGGATAGTAATATTCTCAAAAGGATTTCTTTTTAAATAAATGTGTAAAGGCCACAATTCTAGATGATTTAAAATTTACTAATTATTTTTGGTAACAATACAAATAAATAGGTGAGGCAGCTAGTTTATTCCCAATCCATGACTAGCTCATATCCGGAATTACGTTCAGACAGAATCCAGCAGTTTGCAATCTAGAGTTAGTCTCCCTGGAAAATCAGTACTTTAAAGGCTGCTGGTTTTTAAAATGTAGGCTCCATCAGATTCTTTTTCTTAATTCTAATACTGAATCACTGAACTCCTCTGGAAGTGTGAGATAAGTCATTTCTGGATTTAAAAAGGCACTTGAGAAGCAACATGTCTCAGTGGGATAGCCAAAGGACTAAAGACATCTGGACCTGAAGGTTGGTTTTGCTGATAATGTTCTGTCATTCTCTGCTGTGTCATACATTCTCTGGGCTTTCTTCTGATTGCCTGTAAAATGGGTTTGATAGATTTCCTTAAGGAAGGTTTTGGGGTTTTATTTTATTTTATCTTTTTTTTTTGGTTTTGTTTTGTTTTGGCTATGTTTTTTTAAGGGAAAAAAGATTAATAGGTATTTATATAACAGCTTAGTAAGTAGCAAATTGTGTATCATTCTTTTGTTTTTTCAAATTCTATATTCTCAAGACTCAGAATTTCAAGAATGTAGAGATAAGAGAATGGGGAAAGATTTTTGGGAATGGGAAGGTGACAAAATTTATGAGAAATAAGAATGCAACTGTGATGCAATTGTATTTATAATACTTTTGGCAAGTAGATGATGCAAAGGGTAGAGTGTGTAGCTTGGAGTCAGAAGAACCTTATTTCAAATCATGGCCAAGACAGGTCTGCCCATGTCAGTATCATACTCAATAAACACCAGTGGCTCCCTATCATCTCCAGGACCAAATACAAAATCTGTTTGGCATTCGTGACTAGTTTCCACACCCACCTTTCCATTTTTCTTGCACCTGATTTCCCATCTTTGATTCAGTGACACAAGTTTCCTTACTGTTCTTTGAACAAAATCCTATCACTTAGCTCTGAGAATTGTCTCTGGCTGTACCCCATGTCTGGAATGCTCTGTCTCCTCACCTCCACATACTGGCTTCCTTCACATTCCAACTAAAATCTCACCTTTTGCAAGAAACCTTTCCCAATCCTTCTCAATTCTGGTCCTTTCCTTCTGGTAATAATTTCCTATTTGTCTTGTTTATAGCTTATTTGTATATATTTTCTTGCTTGTTATCTCTCCCAATTAGATTCTGAATTCCTGAGGGCAGAAACTGTCTTTTGCTCTCTTTGTAATCCTAATGCTTAGTGTACTGTCTGGCACATAGTAAACCCTTAATAATTGCTTAGTGACTGAATGTTTCTGACACAAACCATGAGACCATGGGCACACAACCTATCAGAGGCTCAGTTTCCTCACTTGCGAAATGGAAATAATAATAGCATGGTTATTTTGAGGAGTGAATAAGATACCATTTAAAAGTACTTTGCAAACTTTAAAGCAATACATAAATGCTAGGTACTATTTTATTATTAGATACTATGCAATTTCTTAGAACTATACTCTTCAAAAGTAGAGAAGTTCCTATTATTAAATGTAACCTGGAAGAAAGTTAAGAGGATTATATTTACTGGAATAAGTAACACTGATAAAAAAAAAAAAAATAGACCCTGCACCGAAGAATCTTAATAAAAGTAGAATTGAAGATACAACCATATTCTCACAATTCAGTTTCTGTTATTGTCCATTAAGAAAAAGAAAGCAAATCATTTGACTTGTTTAACCATCAAGTTCCCTTTTTGGTTTTCTGGTAGTGCCATAATTCATGGGCCTTCTTAAGATTTTGGGTCAGCAGTTGATGTCAAATTATACAATTAAATTTTTTGCAGAGTGGGCAAGGCTAGACCTATTTTTTGTGGCAAGATATGAAATCTGAATATATTTAAGGTTCTCTTATGGTCTTGAGAATTTGGGGAAGAGGTGAATGGAATTAATTTGGATGAAAAATAATACAAACAATTATATTTGTTGAAATCTGCATATTCCAAATATATATATTACGGTTTTTTTTTTACACTCTTTTCTTCTAGTCTCTCTTTAAAAGTTTTCTAGAACGAGGTCATAATATTTAACTTTTAATGTTTGTTTAGAGTTCTATTATTGTAAACAAAGAATTCATGGCTTCCATCTATTTTCTTTGCCTCTATCCTGTCTTATAATATTTCAAAAGATGCACCTTTTCTTGTTAGGGTATTGGGTAGAAGAGGAAACTACCGAGAGATTAATATTCAAACTAGCAGCCACAATTAATAGTACAAGAGGCCAAAGGAATAAAGAATTCATATTTTTATACAGAAACAGAAAACATTCACATATATGTATATATTTACTCATCATTCTCCAGGCATTTTAATGGTACAAAAGGAAACTTTTATCATTTTTTCTTATTAAATCAACATGCCTGAGTTTAATAATTATGATAATAACTATAAATGTTTTCAAATAACCATTAACTTCCAGAGAGTCACTTATTATATTCTCTGAAGCAAGCCACCTCTTCTACCACAGCTCATGCCACGCTCAATTTCCTTGCCATTTTACAAAGAAAGGGCAGAGGGAAAAACAATTGCAATAAATATAAATGCACAAAGAAAAAAGCTTTTGCATGGCTTTTTTTGGTTTTGTTTTTTGGTAAAAGCTACATTATGATAAATATTTGCCTCAAAGATGTGTTTTCTATTTACTAATATAAAACAATGTGACATAGCATTAGACATGAGAAAGATAGCTCTGTCTACTTCTGCTCTTAATATTTTTCCTTCAGTCTGCTCATTGCCCTTATCCTTTTGGTTATTCATATTCTCTCTTTAAGGATGCTAGGTAGTGAAGTGGAGAGAGAAGAAAGCCTGAGGTCAGGAAAGCCTGAAGTCAAATTTGCCCTCAGATACTCACTAGCTGTGTAGCCTTGGGCAAGTCAATTAATCCTATTTGCCTCTGTTTCCTTTTCTGTAAAATGAGATGGAAAAGGAAATGGCAAACCATTCCAATATCTTTGCCAAGAAAATCCCAAATGGGGTCACAAAAAGCTGGACATGACTGAAATAACTGGGCAATTTTCTCTTGATCTCTATTTAACTGTCTGTTTCTCTTTCCCTCTTCCTTCCTTCTATGGGTTCAATTATCTATAAATAGATGATACTGTAGTTCACAGATCCAGTTCTGATAAATCTCCCGAATTCCACTTCTATATGTTTTTTTTTTAAGTTGATTTTGTTTCACATCATATTTTCCATTCTATCCCCTTCTCTTCCTACTTTCATATAGCTAAAATATATATATTTTTAAGTTCGACAAATTTGATTACCTCTGTGAATGAGCAAAAGTCGGATGGTATCTTCTTATGCCTTTTTGGGGGGAGTCACTTTATGTATACTTTTTTAACTTTTAGGAAAGGTGACATAAGATGTATATCTTAGATTAATATCTGTAGACTGCTATCTAATTTTCCCAATAATTGTTTTCAAATAAGGAGCACTTTCTGAGCTAAACTCTGTTTATTAAATATTTGGTTATGGAGAACAACTGTTTTAAATATTCCTTGGATGTTCCATTAGTCTATTTTTCTATTTTCAAATCAGAATCAAGTTATTATGATGTTTATTTGGCATTCTTTCCAATGGTCAGGGTGATTTCATTTCTGAGATTTGGAAATAAAAAGAATATTAAAAACTATCTAGTTTAAATCCCCATTTTCCAGATGAGGAAACTGAGGCATATGGCATGCAAATGAATCATCAGTGGCTCACATAGCTGGGATCTGCTTCAGTATTTTAACCTAGTCTTCCTAAACGCCAGTTTAGTGTCCTATTTTGCTTCAAATCAATTTTTCTTCCCTAATCTTCTACACATGTCATAACAGCTAGTTATATGATACAGTAGATAGAATGAGAGGTCTGAAGTAAGGAAGATCCAAGTTCAAAAATTGCTTCACACATTTACTAGTTGTGTGAATGAGGGCAAGTCATATAACCTCAATCTGTTTCACCTTCCTCATTTATATAACTGGACTAATAATAGTACTTACGTCCTTTTTGTTGTAAGGATTAAATGAAATAATCATGAATTATTCAGTAATAGAATCTAGCACATAAAAGTGTTATATAAATGCTAGCTATCATTATTACTAAGGTGATAGTATAAGTTTTATTTCTAATAATAATGATAACATCAATAATAAGTAATATTATCTCATATTTATATAGTACTTAAAGTATTACAAAGTGCTTTGCATGTATTATCTCAATTACTCTTATGAATTGTTTCAAGAGGTAGGTGCTATTAAAACCCCCTTTTACATATAAGGAAACTAAATTTGAGAGAAGTTAAGTGAAGAGCTCAAGGTCAAATAACTAATATTCATATGAGGCAGGATTCAAACTGTGATCTTCTAGGCTCTGTCTTATACACTATTCATTGAAGGCAACACCTTGCTTTTCCAAGTTGTAAAGAATAAGGTAAATAGATATGAAGTCATAAAGCCAAAGAGCTCTCTGTCATTGATAATCAGTTAATCAACAGGAACTTATCAATCAACCATTAATTAATTGTTAATTAGTTAATGGTTGGTTAATTAGTGCCAAGAATTCTGCTACATGTTGAAAATACAGCCAGCTCACCCCTCAGTCCTATGTCACAAAGAACAATTCTTTGTGAATAAAAAGTGGGAGGACTTGAAAAAAAAAAAAAAACTTCTATTTGTCTGTTTCTGATATCATCTAGGCATACCGGCCTCTGATATTGTCTAGACCAGTAATGTTAAACTCTAATAGAAAGAGGATTACTGATGAATATGTATGTGTATCTATATATCCATCCCTGCAGTCTGTATATTAAAAAAAAAAAAACTACATATTAATATAAATTATTTTATTGTATTTTATTTGTTTTGTTAACTATTTCCCAATTATATTTTATTCAGTCAGCATCTGCAATCTCCTCCCTAATACCACCTTTCACCTCTACCTTTTAACATATCTGGTCTAGACCCAAGGTTTTCAAGCCCTAAAGAGTTGATGGATAGATTATGAGGTATCCATTAACTTTGATGGGGGAAAATTATAATTTTATTTTCATAATCTTTTAATAGAAATTGAGCATTTCCTCTGATTATGAATGAAGTCAATTCTAAACTTTACAAATCTTCCAGAGAGGTACGCCACACAAAAATCTTTGGTCTGGAATTTTTTCAACCTAGATTTGGATCTCTTTCTAAACCTTAATAGGTTACTTTTATGATATAACCCTTCATTATTATAAATTATTTTTTGAGGAAAAACAAGTGTTGATGATTTTGGAGCAATCCAGTGGAACATAAATCTCCCAAATAAACAAGAATGGATGTCTTTTTTTCCCCCCACTGTTATTTCCTTAAGAGCTTCCTCCCCTCCCCCTCCCCCCCATCTTCATATGGGGAAAGATTTTTGACTAGTTTAAGGTTGACAACCTTTTATTTAAGAAAAACATCCTCAGAAATGTAGAAAAAAATCTCCTTAATAAGGATGAGAGGTGATTCAAATAACAATAAACCTCAAATATTTGTAGTTTGTACTATAATGTTGAAAATAAAATTTCTCTAATTAAATAACTAAAAAATCTTGAACTATTGAGCTGATTCATTTCCATATGGGTCACACTATGCTATAAACACTGAGGTATAGTAATTATACATGTTTTTATATAAAGCACAATCATTTAAAGAATGATTTTCATAACTTTTTCATTGAAACTATAATCTTCAGACAGAATAAGCAACATGTTTAAAAATCCCAAAACTAAAATAAAGTAGTGTGATCAACTTAAGGGTCTTGAGAAGTTTAATGATGAGAAATAACTGGTCTGGTTTTAGCCAGATTTTTTAATCTGCTAAGGTGTTCTTGAGGGCAGCTCAAATGGACTATACAGTCAATTAGTGAATTATCAATGTGAGCATTTACACCTTCAAAGTCAGTTAATGTTAAAAGTCAAGGTTTGAGTTATTATTTTGTGATTATCTGGACTGGATGTGAAAATATTAATAATGATGATTTTTTAGGTGCTTTAAAGTGCTTGGTGTTTTTATTTATTTATCTTTTCAAAGACCCAGTTCTTAAACATTTACCCAAATATCCCTGAGCAGTATATAAAAGGTTAACTATGACAAGTATGAAGATGATTTTTATAAGCATTTCATTCCCCTTCACTTCTTCAAACCCTTTGCATAGGTTGTCCCTCACATCACTCCTTCATCATCTGACTCCTTTTATTTCTCTTTTCCTTTGAGAACCAACTCAAGTGCAATCTCCTACATGAACTTTTTCTTGATTCCTCCTGGTCCCTGCCCTCTGCATAAAAATAACTTTGTAAGCCAGTTAAATATCTATTTTGTATATACTTTTCTGAGTTTATCTTCTTATTCATCAACTAAATATGAACTCCTAAAATGCATTGGCTTTTTGGTTTTGGTTTCTGTCTACCCCTTACTCAGTGCCTTGTATGCAGAGCGTGTTTCATAAATGTTTCTTTAATGAACCAAATGAAAACCAAAGATGTTGCTCATGATTTAATCTCCAGAAATGCCTTTTTGGATAAAAGTGATTATATTAGAGTCACTTCAAGGACTAAATTAACATACTCATTAAAAATACATTTCTATACTCAAGAACGATGATTCCTAGAAACATTGTTAGAGATGGGATTTTTTAGTTTAGAACTCTTCTTTTTATCAATCTAATCAGTCTAAAAACACACATTTATTAAGCACCAGTTGTAGGCCAGGTACTGTGCTAATTGATATAAACAAAAAGACAAAAATGAATCACAATATCTTCAAGTAATTTAAAATAAAGTTAGGAGAGATAAAATAAATACACATGGAGATCTATAGAAGATAGATACAAAGTATTTTAAAGTGCTTTGGGCCAGGTAGGTTGTACAGTAGATCACTGAGCTTGTAATCAAAAAAATCTGAGTTCAAATGTGGCCTCAAATACTTAATTTACTGTGTAACTCTGGGCAGTTCCCTTAACCCCTACTTGCCTCAGTTTCTCATCTGTAAAGTGGAGACACACTGGAGGAGGAAATAAACAAACCACTTTGGTAGTTTTCCAATAAAATTCCATGGACAAAAGTCTATGGAGTCATGCATAGTTGAACACAACTGAATAACTTGAACATAAAGACAAGTTGAAGAAATATAGTAGGAGATGGATATGGTGATTGGGAAGACTTTCATGTGGTACAGAAGCTTTTAATTCCTATGTATGCCATGGACCTTTTTGTTGATCTGGTGAAGCCCATGTACCTCTTCTCAGAATGATGTTTTAAATAAAATATATAAAATTATAAAGGAAACATTATATTGAAATATAGTCTGTTTCTTTTTCCATCTACCTAACTTAAAAATAAATTCATAGATCCTAGTTTAAGAATTCCTTATGTAGAGGGTAGTCTAGACATAACTAAGAATTCAAAAAGATAATGATGAGGAGGGAGTGCATTCCAGGAATGTGGGACAAGGAATGCAAAAGCAAGGAGAGAGAACATAAAATATAAGTAAAGAAGAATAACATTTGATGTTACTGGAAATATAGGATATGAAAGTCTTTAAATGCCAAATACAAAAATTTACATTTGATTATTTAAGTTATAGAGAATCAAGGGAGTTTACTGAGGAAGTGCTATAGGCAGACCTATACTTTAGGAAAACCAGTTTGGTTGCTATGGGAAGGAAGGATTGGAGAAGAGAAGAGATGCAAGACAAAGAGGCCAATTAGAATTCAGTTTTGCCAAATTCCAGGCAAGAGGTGATAATCTACTGAATTAGTGTGGTGTCTGTGTTAGTTAAGAAAAGGGAACTGATCTAAATATGCTGCAGAGGTAGAAATGATGCAATTTGACAACAGAATGGATATGTAGGATGAGGGAAAGTGAAAAATTCAGGATGTTGTTGAGTAATCATAACAGGCAGCAGCAAAATGAAATGGCTTATTTGACCTCTCTAGGCCTAAATTCCCATATCTGTAAAACGAGAAAGTTGTACTGTAGAGTTTCTAAGATTCTCTTTATATTCAAGGAACACTGTCTTTTCCCCAGAGTCCCAGCTAGTCATGAATCTGCTGTGAAATGAAATGGCAGATCCTCTCCTGGAAATTCCATATTGAGAAGGCAAAATTCCTGGAATAATGCTACAGTCTCAAGTCTGACACCATCAAAGTGTTAGTTATCTGCATGCCACAAAAACTGAACAAATTTAGTGGAAACAAAAATAAGTTATCTTCCTTTACTGGTGGAAAGCAGGAATTCAGGGGAAATATGTATTAAATAATGCATTTTTTTTAATTCTCTGGAAGGTTCCAGACTGTGCTGAAAAGCAGCCATGAGTATTCACATTAGCCATTAAGCAAGAAACAACTTAAAAGGGTGGGAGACCCTGCACAGGGAGATCTATCTTCCTTCTGTCTAAAGGATGAGTTAAATCCTTGTAAGAGGACGTTAGCAGATAAAGAAATGATAAAGAACCCAAATTCCTTTTTTAAGTGGTCACTTCAAATATATTAACATACACCATAATCCTTTATCTCCTTACCCCTCTTACAGAACTGCCAACTGAATAAATGATAATTAAAAAAAAAAAACCCACAACTTTGAAATGGTTTTGCTTGAACCAAATAGAGAGTTACTTATTCACCTTAGTGACAGAGAAAAACTAAAAAAGAAACACAATCTCTGGATACAGTGGGTGCATGGGGATATTTTGTGCCTTCCACTGTTTAGATACCTAAAGAAGTGAAGCAAGTTGCTGCTGGAGTTAAGTAAATTTAATACACGGGAGATTATATGGAAAGTTTTTTTTTTTTTTCTCCTTTGTTTTTCTTGATAGAGTCCAGAGCTATTTTTACCTGGTGTAATATAGAAGTGAGGTTAGGACTCAGGAAAAAGCATGTTTGGGGTGTGTGTGTGTGTGTGTGTGTGTGTGTGTTTTAAAGTGAGGCTAGTTGTAACAGCAGCTCCCTCCCTCCTGCCACTTCATCCACTCTGCCTGACAGAGAATGACCCTTCTCCTAATTTTTCTTTTAAAAATACACATCATTAGCTATCTATTTGATAATCCCTCTAACAAACCTTTGATTGTTTTCCTGGAACTCCTTTCTCCCATATCAGTCGTTCTGTTTGTCAGTTTCTGTTCCTCCTCATTCCAGCGCCCAGCCTCCTTGCCTCCTCCTTCGCATGTGTTGTTTCTCATTTAAATGAACAGTTGGATTCTTTTATTTCTTACAAGTGCTGGATTCGCCTTATCGCCCTCATTCCTTTGGGGGTTGCCAATTGGTTTTATCCACGGATGTATCATTTCTCATGCTTCCCTTTTTTTTCTTACAAAGAGAAAGAACCTCTCCGTCAACAAGCCTCTCCGGAGTGGAAGATTAAAAACCTAGACATCACCTACCTTGCAGCGCTACTCCCAACTGGGTTGTGTAAAACTCAATTAAACTTGTCCCCATTGAATACTGCATTACAGTACATTAAACAGAAAATTCTTCAAGCGTGATGACAAAGCTTGAAACCTTGCCTCAAAGCTGTTCCTTGTAGCTTTCTTTAACATTTCAGTCTTTATGGTGCAAGTCTCCCGTTGACACAACTTTAGTCCAGCAATGAAAAAAAAAAAATCAGAGCCCCACAGGGATTAAAAGAGAAAAGGGGGAAAAGTGAAGCTGGTCTTGGCACTAGCACATCTATTGAAACGATACTGCTAGCAGACTAGAACCTGAAAAGTATGACAGAGGACTATAACCTAATAATTTAAAACGCCATGCCCCTATTCTGTGCAGGTGGAATTTTTTTTTTTTTTAATATTTTCCTTTTCACACAGAGTTCAGATATTCACAAGACCATATATTAGAGTGGCACACGAAGTCCCAAGGATTTGAGTATTTTTTATTCAGTACCATGAAAAGAATAGAACAAGACAGAATCCTGTTTTTAGTCACCTCGTTGAGCAAAATGGAAAGGTATTGTGCCAAATGCAGGCCATCTTGAAAGTTTAATCAAATCCCAACTCTTTCCTTCTGCCCTGATTTTCACCTCTGCCACTACTTTCCAACACTATATAGGGAAAGTTTCTTCCTCTAATACTATTGATTTGATTCTCAAAGTTTACGTGCTAAGCAGCTCTGCAGTTGGGATAGTCTAACTTTGCATTAATGCTATATGTGTAAATTAAGCTAAAACCATCTTTCCCCAATAAACTCCGTTTTTCTGTTTCTTTTTCATCTTGTCATTCACTACATTTTCACTCTGATTAAATTCCTTTTTTTCTCCTTTTTTTAAAGAAGTACTTATGTAACAATTATCTTCACTATAAAATAAATTTTTGCTATGAGTATTTCTTTTCTCTCACTAAATGCATGAAAGACATGCTGTTTTCTCTAAATCCTCCTCCCAATTTCCTATTTCAAGTATTAATCTGAATTGAAACTACAGAAATTGCAGTGACTTCCTTTCACCACTAGGTTACATATTTTATCCATTGTAGCACTTTCCTTTGCTCTGTGTATACAGTATTGGGCTTCATCATTTGAACTGAAATGTTGTGTACTTGGATTTGAGTTTATGTGTAAGGATTCACTAAGTGATTAGTGTTTTAGAAATAGATTGTACAATAGTGCTCTGACTTCTTAATCCAAATTCTAAGAATACCTCAATTTAAAACTAGGGGGCAGATATTTTATGCTTTAGTAATTAAATAACTATATCCAGATTTCATGTGATTAATAAATATAATTCTGAACATGTGATCTAGGTGGTAAATGATTTATTTATAAAGAAACCACTATATAATATATATCTAAGCTTAAATTAAAGAGTACACACCTTGGCATCAAAAACTTCTCTACACAGAGTTAATTTAGATACTTAATATTTTCATTGGTACCCAAAAAGAGTGTGCTAATTATGCAAAATGTTAATCCAGAGGTAATAATGTTCTCAGACTCTTAAAAGAGATCTTATTCTTATTGTTTACTTGCTTTATGGGAATGGGAACTATTTGGCTTCAAACAGAGATCAAGGCTACAGAGATTTTGCCTGGTAGTATGGTTAAAAAAAAATCTGAATAAAAGCATGTTTCCTTTTTTGGAGGGTGGGGTTGAAAGAAGGAGAGGGAAGTCAACATCTGAAATTCTAAGATACATAATTAAACATTCAGCAAATAGAATGAGTAGATGACACATTCTAAAGAGAATGCAGCTATGGTTAATGTAAAAATGACTAAAAATAAAAGTATTAGGATGTCCTGGGAGAATAGTTTCCAGAATTTTTCTTATTAAGGAGATTTATCTAAAATATCAGGTAATTCTTAAGAGCACTTAATATGAATTGCTACCTAAATAGCCCTGGAAACTGTTCAACTTTTTTCCCCAACCCTCCCTCCACTTAGTATCAGGGGAAAATAAATGGCATTTTCCAATCCAGGGCAGTTGGGTTTCCTACTGAACTTTACCTGTTATTGGACCATTGTTCCATGAAGAAATGTGAGGATGAAATCTTAATGTGTGAAAACTCTCATTTAACCCTAATCTATTTCCATTTTAGGGTGGAAAGGGGCAGTAGATAAGTTCTTATGCCCTGTGCTAAATTTTAAGTGCAAGGAAACAACTGTAGAAATCATTATTCTTGCAAATCCCCAAAGAACTTAAATACAATTTGCCCCTACAATAAACACAATTCTACTGAACTGTATCTCTGCAACTGTTCAAACCTGGGCAGTTGTGAGTTGTCATTTAATCACTGCTTTTAAAGTTATTTTGTAATTTATGGTCATAGAAGTGGGTACTCAGCCATTATAGAAGGGTGGGGGGAAGGAATTTTAAAAGAATGAAAAGAGAGAGATAGAAAGTAAAAGAGAAATGAAGAAAGAAAGAGAAAGGAAGGAAGGAAAACGAGAAGGAAAGAAAGAAGAGAGAAAGAGGGAGAAAGGAAAGAAGGAAGACAGAAAGAAAGAAAGAAACAGAAAAAGGAAGGAAGAAAGTGACCAAAAGGAAGGAGGGAAAAAGAGAGAAAGAAAAGAAGGAAGAAAAAAAGGAAGGAAAAAAGAAAGGCAGAAAGAAAGAGAATGAGAGAAAAGAAAGAAGAAGAGAGAGTGACAGAGAGACAGAGAGAAAGAGAGAAAAAGAGAGAGAGAGAGAGTGAGAGAGTGAGAGAGAGAGAGAGAGAGAGAGAGAGAGAATCAAGATGAAAAGGGGAGGAAGAAAAAGAAACAAAATGTAAAATATGAAGGAAAGAAAAAAGGAAGAAAGGAAGAAGGGAGGAAAGAAGAAAGGAAAGAAATTCTATATAATCCTTTAAAAATGTTTCTTTTAATTAGATTTCAATGATTATGCTTCATTTATACAATCCTTCTTGCTTTTAGAGTTCACAATTATTTATTTTCTTTTGTATTCTAAATGTAATTGCCCATTCTATAATACCAGTGACTTTTTGGCTGGCCAGAGACCCAGTTCACTCCCTCATGTCTCATATGCTTCCGTTCCAACATTTCTGAACATTTGCTGCAGCTAAGAGATCAACCATATTAGTTCATCATACTTTCGGAGTTGAAGGTTAGGGCATATCAGCCAATTCCTGCTAACTGAATGATCTTTTCTTTTTTTCCCTCAAGGTTCTGTGTTTTTTGTTTGTTTTATAGCTAACTGCCGGGCTCTGGGCCGAGGTGCTCAACAAGGTATTTTTCTAGTGATGCATACATGGAGGTAAAGCAAACTTTCCTCCTGAAGAAAATGCTAATGATTGTGTAGGCCCTTTAAAGAATAGGCAAACTACCCTTCTCCGCCCCCCCCCCCCCATCCCCCTTTTTTCTCTGAATTCCTTAAACAAGAAGTATCAGGTTATGAAAGCCCTTGTTTGAATAGGGTCTGATAGTGTCCTCGTCCAATGTTTTTCTAATTAAAGTGAAATGTACAGACAATTTTTTATGTCCATCTCCTCCTGATATACTTTTTAATTCCTGTTCTGTCCTTAGTTCTTTTCATTTATTACTTCTTTAAATAAATACTTTACTTCTGCCTTGTTGATTTGTCTTTCATGATCTTCATATCTTGAACTCTACTGCTAATTAACTAAAACAATAGTGCTGTTTTCAATCCTGGTGGCCCTATCCACTCAAGAATTTTAAAGAACTTAAAAATGTTCAGTTCTGCTTCTTGGTATCTAATAAATCCATGAATAGAACTGAAGTTCTTTGAGGGAAAGAAACGCTTATAAGACAACACACTAGTATCAATGGAAGAGTCTTTTTGTTTGTTCTAACCTGAATTCTACTTTGAAAATCAGTATGGATCAGTGAATAGTGATCTGGAGTTGGAATCAGCAAGACCTGAGTTCAAATCCTTGCTTTGATAGTAGCTGTGGTGCTGTGATTAAGTCGCTTAAAAGGGAATAAAACTTTTCTTTGGCCTCAGTGGAGAAGAACCAGAAGTCATGAATGAAATATGAAAAAGTTTAACTTCAGGAATAACGCAGGGGAGAAAAAGTTCTTAATAATTAGAGATAATCAAAAGTGATCTGTGTTAAGTGATAAAGTTGTCCCTTAGTGAAATCTTAAAGAACTGATTAGATGGGGAGGAACAAAGATGACAGAGAATCACCTGAGCTCTCCCCCAAGTCCTTTCAAATACCTTTAAATAATGACTCTAAACAAATTCTCAATGGCAGAATCCACAAAAAGACAGTGTGAAACAATTTTCTAGCCCAACACAACTTGGAAGTTCAGCAGGAAAGGTCTTTTGCATCAGGCTAAGAGAAGAGTGCAGGTAATCCTGGCACAGATAAGGAGCAGGTCTCAGGATGACTGAACCAGTGGCAGCAATGATAGTTTCCAGACCTCTCAGCCCACAGATAGTAAGGGAATTGGACTACAGAACTGAAGGAGATTTAGAAGGGTCCCTTTACTGACACTAGGGACAGGACTCTGTGGCAATGTTTATACTTGGATCTGAGTTACATTTCTGGGTTTCAGTCTCAGGGAAAGGAGGAGCATTAGCATAGCACAGCTTGTAATAACTGGGGAGCAGTGACTGTAGTTAAGAGTTCCAGGGTTGAAATGAATGTTTGTGATCACTCACAAGTCAGTGCATAGTACAATAAAGGAGTAAATACATTTTTCCCTAGGTTATACCACCTTGGAAGAGTCAAAAACTTACAGTTTCCCAGTATTATCTTTGAAGATAGCTGAATAAAAATTCTGAAGCTTGGGGTAGTGCCTCCTCCACTTGGGAAGCAGAGAAATAGGCTAGACCATTCTTCAATTGACAAATGGTCAAAGGATAAGAACAGACAATTTTCAGATGAAGAAATTAAACCAATTCTAGTCATATGAAAAAAATGGTCTAAATTACTATTGATTAGAGAAATGCAAATTAGATAACTCTGAAATACCACTTCACACCTCTCAGATTGACAAAGATGATTGGAAAGGATAATGATAAATGTTTCCATGAGAAAACTGGGATGCTAATACATAGTTGGTGGAGTTGTGAATTGACCAACCATTCTGGAGAGAAATTTGAAATTATGCCCAAGGGGCTATAAAACTGTGCATAGCCTTTGACTCAGCAGTGTCTCTACTGGATCTATATCCCAAAGAGATCATACAAAAGGGAAACGGACCCACATGTGCAAAAATGTTTGTGGGAGCTCTTTTTATAGTGCCAAGGAAACTGGAATCTGAGTGGATACCCATCATTTTTGGGGTAAGTTATGGTATATGTATGTTATGGAATATTATTATTCTTTAAGAAATGATCAACAGGATGATTTCAGAAAAGCATGGAGAGACTTATGTGAACTGATGATGTTAAATGAAATGAGTAGAACTAAAAGAACATCACACACAGCAACAACATTATATGTTGATTAATTCTGATGGACTTGGCTCTTTTCAACAATAAAGTGACTCAGGCCAATTCTAATGGACTTTTGATGGAGAGAAGCATTTCTATGCAGAAAAAATAATGTGGGAACTGAACATGAATCACAACATAGTAATTTCACCTTTTTTTGTTATTGTTGCTTGTTTGTTTGTTTCTCATTTTTTCCCCCTTTTTGATCTGATTTTTCTTGTGCAGTATGATAAATATGGAAATACATGGAAATTGCACATGTTTAACATATATTGGATTGCTTACTATCTAGGGAAGGAGATGGGGGAAGGAAGGGAGAAAAACTTAGAACACAAGGTTTTGCAAAGATAATGCTGAAAACAATTTTTGCATGTATTTTGAAAATAAAAAGCTGTTATTAAAAAAAGAACTGACGGTGTCTGAATATAGATTGAAACATACTTTAAAAAAGAAATAGACTAGAAAATGAATTAACAACAGGAAAAAATTGACTATAAAAAGTTATTATGATGACAAGGAAGATCAAAACACATACTGAGAAGAAGACAACAAAGTCAAAATTCCTGCATCCAAAACCTAAAAGAAAAATGTTATTTATTCATAGGTCATGGAAGAGCTCAAAAAGGATTTTTAAAAATCCAGCAAGTTTTGTCAGCTATATTAATCAATACTGTTTTGGACTATTTAAAATAACTAGAAAGTATAAAGTTGGAGTATTGCTGTGATCTAAGGAAATGATGAATTGGTAGATTTAGAAAAATATGAATAGACTTAGACTTCTGAAGGAAGATGTTATCTATCTTCAGAGAAACATAGGACAAACAAGCATAGTACGGTTTTACAAAGATGCATATGAATGTAAATACAGTTTTCTTCATAGAATTGGCTTTATTCTTTCAGCAATTTATGTTACTATGGCTAGCTTTTAAGAGGCTGTGTCCCATGTACTCATCCTTGCTTTTCATTGTAGGATTTTAATAGTGGCAATTCAACTTTAGCAATGAGGCCAAATTAAGCATTTGGTTTATGGGAAGAAGTCTATCCCAGCTATTAATGGGCTAAGCTATGGGTTATAGGGAAAGTCTGAATAAAAGAATCCACGCATAATTACCATATCTCATTTTATCAGTTGTCTTCAAACTTCTTTTGTCCACAAAATCTTTTACTAGAGCTGCCAAGAAATAGCAAAAACAAATGGAATTCTATTTGCACTTTCTCCCTGCAGTACATCTCTTGTATTGGAAGGGCTAAGAGGCTGACTAGAGGGGAAGAAGGAAATGTATGAATATTAAACTATTTGTAGACTAGAAAAACAGCTCTTGCCTGGAACATACAAGAAGGGTAATAAATACTTGTTGACTTACTGAATGATCAGGTATTAATGGCATCGGTGACATTTCAGAGAATCGTAGAGTAGATTGAGAGCTGAAAGAAACTTTGGAGGTGATCTAATCTAGCCCCCTTGCAATTTTGAATAATTGCAGCATTTTGCTCTAGGATTTTATTTTCCAGTGCAATATAAACAAATACTATTTCTACTTAATCAAAATATTCAATTGGGAAGTCACACAATTTGACTACTACACTAAATTGTTTTTTGATAAAAATGGGTATATCATGGCTCCAAAATGAAAGTGAAGGCTTGAGAAGTGAAAGGTCATACAAGTAGTTAGTAGAAAAGCAAACATTCAAAGCCATGAATTCCTCCAAATTCATCATTCTTTCCCCTAAGCCATGCTGCCCCTAAAATCAGAGTTTGCACTCCTTTTTTTTGTGTGTGTCATGGATCTGTTTGACAATCACGTAAAACTTGTGGATATCTTCTCAGAAAACAAAAGAATAATGATGTTTTTAAATGCATAAGGTAATAAAATAAATGCATAAAATTATCAGAATAAGAACATCAGAATGCATAAAATGAACCACATAGGATTATGAAGAAAATCAATTATATTAAAATATAATTATTAAAAAAATACAGACCTTAGGTTAGAAGAAAGAGTGAATACCTAGTCTTTTTTGACTTCTATTATACCAATTTTGTATGTGCTAGGTACACATTGAAAATGTAACTCATGTTGGCCCTATGTTTTTGTAAAATTGTTATGAAACATCACTATTATGTGAAATAGAAGAGTAAATTACAGTTTTATAACCACATAGCCACAGGAGAAAAAAAATAACAATAAAAATATCAATCAAGTCAATCAGTCTAAGAAATATTGATTATTTTCTCAAAAGAACAACATTTTCTTGTTAGAATTTAGTTGTTGTTGTTGGATGAAATATGTGTGTATGGAGGGAGAGAGAGTGTTAGTTTATTTTTTTCCCAATTTTTTTTCAACAAGAAGTTGGAAAACCATGAACCCCATTACTCCACTGCAGTATGTTATATTTGGAGACTCATAGTGGAAAGTCAATTTGATTAAAATTTAAAATGTTTTTTCATTATTCTCTTGTATGTCCAACCAGTCTCTCAGGAGACAGAAAATAATGATGGTCTCTCTCCTTATATAAGCATCACGGAAGTTGAGAACATCTAAGTTCCTTCCATTGACACAGGCTCTGAAATTGAGCTTGTAGAACTAGAAGCAGAGGGTTTCCATATAAATATTCGAGCCTGACAAGCATATCTTGCTCCTACTATAAAAATAAGATCCTTACAACTCAGGGTAGAGTGTGTTTTATTTGACATTTACTCAAGTAGGGCATAATTTGCTGGTGAAGTATGTTTGTGAGAATAAATAGGGAGGAAGATGACATGGTAGAGTTTTGTTTAGGACTGAACTAAATGGGACAATAATTAAAAAAGTATAAAAATTGCTGAATATGACTAGGTAGCACATTAACATTGCTCAATAATGCTTTTTATTATATTTGTAAATTCCCTGGGAAGAGATGGAAATTATCATCTTTCAAAAAAAGAATAAATAACTTTGAGGGATGAAGGAGCAAGACATCAAGCAAAGATTTGCCACTATAGAAAAAAAATCAACCTTTATCAGAATGATTCTTAATTCATCCTAATTACATCTCCTAAAATGGAATATGCTAAATGTGGGTCAAATCGAAACTTTGCAAATGACCAGTGGTGTTTAAAATATCTTAAAATAAGAGAGATAGAATGATCCCACATACTCTGGAAACATCATACACTTTATTTTGCCAAATGTAGGCATGACCTATGATTAAAAAAAAATAAAAGAGGGTGGAGAGGAAGAATAAATAGCCCATTAATCACTAAGGATTATTAGATAAATGTCTATTTACAAAATTTCTTTTTAGACAACGTATCTGGCCTAGTATAGCAACTGAGTTACAGTTAGAGTGGGAGAGGAACATAATTTTGAATGTCTTGAGCATTTTGTTTCAAGGATTTATTTCCTCAGCGCAATGTAAATGAATAACATTTCTACTTAATCATTGTATTCTCTTTGGAAATCACATAGTTTGACTAATACCTAGAGTTGTTTTCTGACAAGCAGGCTTACTATGATTCGAAGCCAACGATCAGGAGAAGTCTTATATCACACCAAATGTTATATCAGAGGGCTTTATTTAAAGGTTGAGGAAAATATTTCCTGATTTTTTTTTTTCTTTATTACTACAGGGCAGAAGTGACACCATTAGTTTTCTTTGTGTCATAAATATAGACTAGTGGTATTTGACAGGAATCACTATAAAACAGGTTATAGATAAGTTCAGCTGTCTTTCCTTCTATCCAGACCTTTTATACTCTGTTCTGATGGGGCTGCTTGAATAGAATGACCAAGGTTTGATTTTAGGCTTCTAGGTCATGGTTTCACCTTGACAACTGTTCTTTCATTTCAAGCAGTAACATTTGCTAGGATCCCTAAGGTGCTTTCATTTTTGTCAAGTACAGTAAAAAAAAAAAAAAAAAGTATGAAAAAAAGATAAATCTTAATTCACATGCTGCAGGACTATCTCTGTGTCTCCAGCACAAAACTTCAAATCCAATCCAAGAACTGGATGTGTATTAGAAGTCTGCAGATTTAAACCTTGTCCACCATGATCAAACTGGATTTATGGGGCATCATAACTCTCCAGACACCATCCAGCAGCTTATTAATTTAATAGACTCCTGTCCATTCCCTGATGTTCCTGCCCTGACAGTCTCTCAAGATAAGGCGAAAGCCTTTTGACAGGACAGAGTGCATATATATTTTCTTCTGTTTTCTCGTGGATGGGGTTGTCGACAACTTGAAATGTGTGGCTCAGCAAATTTGTTTTTTTTTCCCCTTTTCCTTTGCAGGAAAGATGACAGAGGCAACACTCCCAAAGCTCCTAGGGTCACTAGGTCTGCAGTTTTCCTCCATTATTAATTTAATATGATGTTTTACTAAATTACAATAAATAGTAAAATTACTTAAAACAGAAGTATTCACAAGCTTTTAAAAAAAGAAAATAAATTATATTGCAATTTAGTAACTATGATAGAAGAAAAGTTGGTTAACAGAGATAACTTGGAGAAATACCTTTAGTGACACACATATACATACACATATATATATATACACATTCAAACATATATACATACATATACACATGCATATAATACAAATGTGTTTATATGGGTTTCACTTATAGAATTATTTTAAATAAATACTATATATATACATGCATTATATATATATATGTGCAATCACATATAATTCAGAGTACTTATTATTTTCTTGTGGGGTTGAATTTTAAAGATTTTTTTCTTTCCTCTTAAGGTTCCAATGATGGTAAACTATGCATATTCTCTCCTCTTCAAATATAAACATGTTAGTAAGCCTCAGTGAGAGTTGAGTTAACATATTACTGCAATGTTAATTGTGTCAGTCCAAAGAGTACTATTTTATGAAAATTAAATTGGGATAATGATAATAATCATGATGATGATAGTTGAAATTTATATAGTGCTTTAAAATTTGCAAAATACTTTACAAATATTATCTCATTTGATCCTCCCAACAACTCTGGGTGCTGGCCAGGTACTATTATTACTCTCATTTCACAAATGTGGAAACTGAGGCAGACAGAGCTTGAATGTCTTAGTGTCATACAGCTAGTAAATATTTGAGCTTGGATTTGAACTCAGAATCATTTCTATGGTTCTCACTTGATAAAATAGTCAGAAATTCAAAGGACTTCAATAAAAATAAAACTTGAAAACGTAGAATATTGGGAAAGGATTGGGTTTGGGATTTTGAAGAATTGAGTTCAAATTTTGACTAACCTTCCTATTCTATATTCATTTTGAGAAGTCCTCTGAGCTATCTATATCACTGTGTCCTCATCTATAAAATAAAGAAGTTGTTTTCACATCCGTGGATGATTCAAATCACCCTGAATAAATGAAATACATTTTTAGTTGCTAAAAGAACAGGCATGTGAGTCAGCAAAGTCATTGTAAATAATATCTGAAAGATTATGGAAAACAAAAGAGTTATCATAAAATTAAAGAAGGGAAATATTGTTCCAATTTTCAAAAATGGGAAAACAACAGAGTCTGAAAATATAGGTTACTAAGAGTGACTTATTTGTCTGGTAAAATTCCAGAATGGATCATTTAAGAGTTGTTTGGCTGGCATTTAAAAAGAGAAGTTGTTGAAATTGTTAAATTAAGAGGTGAAAGGAGTAATATGGATAGAATTTACCTAGATTTATACATTTTCTTTTTTTCTTTTCTTTTCTTTCTTTTTTTGCTGAGGCAATTGGGGTTAAGTCACTTACTTGTCCAGCGTCACACAGCAAGGAAGTGTTAAGTGTCTGAGGCCAGATTTGAACTCAAGTCCTGACTTCAGGGTTGATGCTCTATCTACTCCACTACCTACCTGTCCCTACCTAGATTTATCAAAGCTTTTGAAAAAGTCTCTTACTTTATTGTGAAGAAGATGGAGAGATATGGATTAGACTTAGGTGAATGCAGAGCTTCTTGGATGGATGGATTCAAAGAATTGATATTAACAGAGGAAGGTATCCAGGGATGGATCTTGGTATTTAATAATTGTCTAATTCTTCTTCGTGACCCATTAGGTTTTTTTTGTTTTTGTTTTGTTTTGTTTTTGTTGTTGTTTGGCAAATATAGTAGAGTATTTTTGCAATTTGAGACAAACAGGGTTAAATGACTTGTTCAGCATCACACAGCTGGTAAGTGTATGAAGCCAGATTTGAACTCAGGAAGATAAATCTTGACTCCAAGTCCGGAGCTCTATCTATTGTGCCATCTAGCTGCCCACTGTGGGTTGGATCTTAGAAAAACATAACTTCACATGGGCTCTTTAAATTTTTATCTGTGACTTAGAGAAAGGTTAAAGTAGGATTATCAACAAATTTGCAAATGAAACAAAGCAGGGAATTAGGAGGAGATAACTAACCCAAAGAATGAGAGATAGTATCTAAAAGGATATGTATAGACTAGAGCATTGGACTCCATTCAGTAAGGGTAAATAGAAAGTCCCATACTTGCTAGTATAAGATAAGGGTGACATGGTTAAATAAAAGTTGTTTTGGAAAAGACCTGAGGGTGGGGGGAGGAAGCAACTAGTTGTTGCAGTGGATAGAGCACCAGCCCTGAAGTCTGGAGCACCTAAATTCTAATCTGATCTCAGATACTTAACACTTCCTAGCTGAGTGACCCTGGACAAGTCAGAACCCAAATTGCTTCAGGAAAAAAACAAAACAAAACAAAAACCTGGGAACTTATGTCAAATTTACGCTCAATGAGAATCAGTGTGATATATCCAAAAGAACTGGATGACATTTTGTGTTATATTAAGAAAATCATAACTTCTAGGAAAAGGATTAGAGAAGAGAGAATAGAAATATGGAGATAATAGTTGTAATGTACTGCAGTGTCATTAAATCTCATTTGAAATACTGTGTTCAATTCTAGGTGTCTCAGTTTAACAAAGCTATGAGTCCACAGAAAGGCAACTGAAATTGTAGAAAAAGAAATATAGGCTGTTCTGTTTGGCCCTTTAGGGCAAAATCAGGAGAAATGGATGGCAGTTGCAAGGAGGTCCATTTAGTTAAGTTATCAGGAAAAACTTCTCAACAAGAATGGCTATCCAGAAGTGGAATGGATCACCCTGACTGGTGGTTGTTTACCTTCCCTTGGAAGTCTTTGAGTAGAGCCTGGATAGGCACCTGTCTTGGAGTATCCTTTTGTGTGGGGGTTGGCCTACATGGTGAATAAGTTCCCTAAGAACTTAAATTCTGTGTTATTTTAACTTTTGAAGTCCCTTTCACCTCTAAATCTGTGATTCTGAGAATAGTTCCAAAATTATACTTTGATAATCTAGTAAATATTAAATATTTATGTAAATAATTTATGTAAATAATAGTTTTATTTTATCTCTGATCACACTTATGATGGTGCTATTTCATTTGGAGACATCCCCCAAAACAATTTAAACATGCTAATTTGTTCCAAAACACTGTAAATTTGGTCAGAGGAAAGCTTATTTTGTATTATATAGGATATTACTTTTTCTTAAATCAATGGCATAAAAATAAGGAACTTTATTAATTATAAACCTCTATATTGCATACAGAGCTAGTTAGTAAACAAATATCTCTATAACAAACTAATGTGTTGACTGCTTCATTCTCTTTCTGTGTAATTCTTTTCCATGGGATAAAAGAGATGATGATTTTGACCCTGACCGATTATGAAATACTGACTAACCACTATGAGTTTTATTTCTAAATTTTCCTGTGATTCAACTCAATGTAAGAAGAATGTTTCAGTGAGGCAGTCTGCTAGGACAACTAAACCCCACATTGAGGAACTAATGATATAATTAAAGCTTAAATAGAACAGTAGATAATATTGGGGGTGTAGATTTAGAAAGATTAGGTATAACTGAGTTAAAATTTCCTTTCAAATATTTACTAGATGTGTACCTAAAATAAGTCATTTAAAACCTCTCAGCTTTAGTTTCTTCATCTGTAAGTTGTACTTAGATGAGAGAGTTGTACTTAGTGGGCCATACAATCTTTTCTAGTTCTAAATACATGGATAAATGCCTATTAGTTTGTAGACAGATTTGCTATCATTAGTCTAGAAACAGTTTATACAGTTCACTGATGTTTACTTTGCACATCTACATATATGTGTGCATATATTCATGTGTATATATGCCCATATAGAGATATATATGTATATGAGTGCAGATACATATATATGTATTGTGACAGAATATATATATATATATGTATATGTATACTGTCAAAATTAGCATGAGATGAAAACAATTTCAAGTTCATTTTCCCCAAAATGGTTTTGCAAAGTAAAAGGCACTGAACTATAGAAGAACAGTCATTCTTGAAAATCTTTACTGACAACAGAGACCTGAGAGTGATGATAAATACTAGATTTCTGAAGGAAAACTGGCTTAAAGTAATTTATTCCCATTGAATTTCAATGGGCTACAGCTAGTACTACATAAATAGATAGATAGAAAGATCTTATCTGTGTATACTTAAATGTATATATTTCCAATCCATTCCCTTGGTTGGGATATTCTTGCAGGCAACACCAAGATATACTATCTTGGATGACCCCATGCTGTTGTCTGACAGTCTTCCCAGACTTCAGGCAAGCTAATGAGAGTAGCAGTAGTGCTGTAGGCTGAAACATATAAGTCGACCTTTTAAGTTTAAAAATAGCCTCCCTAAATTGACTTATGCCCTGAGTACACAATGAAAAGCATCCAGTTCCAGGTCCCCTAGCAGAATCTTGGCTGCAGAATAACTTCCCACCAGTTGAAGCAAATAAGTCAGAGGTGAAAAGAATGCAGCTGTTGCCCACAAAAAAAAAAAAAAAAATGAAGCATATATATAAGTGGTAGACTGATATTATTAGTAAGTCAATACACTCACAATGACTCCTCTGTAAAAAATGAGCAGACAAAAGTTTATAGGGTTCAGAATATCTGATGTGGTTTTTGTGAATGAAAGAGAAGAGATCGAATATTTAATACAGACTTCCTTAATTTGGAGAACTGAATCTTGAGGGCTCACTACATGAATAGATTTCAATGCATCCATGATCTTGAATGGAAAAATAAACATTGTCATTTCAATAAATTGATTTTCTTTGTAATCTTATTTCACATATTTAAAAATATTATTCTGAAAGGAATTCTAAAATCTTCAGTAGACTGCCCAAAGTGTCCACTACAATAAAAAAGTTTAAACTTTTGTGTTCAAGAATTTTTCTATACTCTTAAAAATTATTAAGATATCCCCAAAGGAACTTCTTTTATGGGCTTTATCAATCAAAATTTACCACTTTATAAATTAAAATGTCTTGGCATTATGAAAATTGTTTTGATTTTGTGAATCTCCTAAAAGGATCTTAGGATCTTTACCAGTTGTCAGTATACCCTTTGAGAACCATTGCCCTAAGTAAAAACAGCAAGATACTATACTATAAACATTTAGTCCATCTCCAGAAAATCCTTTTCCTTACTTTCTGATTTGCTAAAACTTTGGAAAGAAAAACAAAAATAAACAAACAAAAAGTATATTAATACAGTAGAGTTGTCTCTCATCCACATCTCTTCCTTCCACTCCATCTATCACAATATAGTTTACTTTCTTTTCTTTATGAATGGATCTAATCATGTCAAATCTCTATTTGTCAACAGATTCCCCTTGTAAACTTAAGATTCAAATTATTTAACATTCTACTTGAGACCAACCTTTGCATTTATATCCTTTTCTCATATTCTTCTCTTTAATATATTATAGGGTTCAAATCAACTCAGCTCTTCATTTTCTTCCTTTACATTCTCAAGACTTTCCTTTTTACTTCTGATGTTTTTACTCTTGCCATACTTTATGTCTGAAATGGCCCCTTTGCTTCATTTTTGTCATTAGAAATACCACTTATCTTTCATGATTCAATTCATATACCACTTCCTCCATGAAAACTTCACTCATCAGTGAACAAATACTTATTTGAGTATATACCAAGACATAGGACTAGAGGCTGCCTAGGTTCCTTGAACCTCTCATAGCATTTTGTCCATTTAGGATATTCAATTCTGCGGGATAGTTGTACAGATTTATTTTATGACATTGCAAATCTGTGTTAGTGTTGTTGTTGTTGTTGTTTTTTTTTTCCTGGAGGACTATAAGGCTGTTTTAATTATATTTGTATATTATTTTAATATCTAGCACAGTGGTTCTTACCCCTTATCTGGTGTTTAATAAATAGATCTTGAAAAATTAATGAAAAAGCAAAAATAAATAAAACTGCTCTGTGCAATTCAAAAGTTTAGTATGCATGCTACAGCATAGATGTGAAATTCATAGGAAAATGACATCATGAAGTAGTTACTTTATTAAGTGTGTCCATCCTTATGCTGTCTAGAATAAGATCAAATCCAGCCTAAAGTTTTCTTTTTACATGACATTACCAGCACAAATGCAATAATGTAGAATTTATTTATAACATTACTCATCACTTGTACCACTTCATGTTATGTAGTTTGGTCATTCACAATCTTAGGCTCCAACACAATACAAAATCTAATACGATCTGATACAAAATCTTACCAACCCTCTCCTCAACTATGCTTTCCACCAACAAATAATCCTGACATGTACCAAAAAGCTAGCTCTTTGCAAGGGTTTTCTATTAAGTTCAGACAGTGTTTGTTAGTGATGCAGTAGAGGTGGAAGGAGTAAGAACTGGAAACTAATTGGATATGAGGATAGAACAAAAGGGAAGAAATTAGGATGACTCTGAGGTTGTAAATGACTAGGAATAAAGTGTGTTCTCAAAGTCTTAGTGCAGCTTTAAATAACTTAGATATTTTTGCTTGATGTATGTGTGTGTGTATGTATATATATATATATATATATATATATATATATATATATATAATTCATTAACCTTAAATAGCCTAAGCTGCACTAAAACATGGGACATTCTATGTGACAGTACTTTGGAAGGAAATAGGGAGGCTCACCTCACATTTGACCCAATAGCTCTGAGAGTAATTTACCCCCAAGTCACAAAAAGCATAAGTCGCATAGCCAAAATTCAAATCAATTATCACAGTCCAAAAATTAGAATGGGTTACCACAGAAAATAATGAGTTCTCCTGCACTTGAAATCTTCAAGGATCATTTGGAATATGCTGTATATGGGACTCTTTTCCAAATACAGATTGGAGTTGATGCCCTCTGAGGTTCCTTGCAATTCAGATTTTATGACAGTAGAGTGCTCTTTTTACCTACTTCTACTTAGCAATCAGCTAGATGTTAGAGTCAAATCATTATCATGTTCATTTTAATCTTATAGTTTGGAGGTAAAAATTGTTAGACTTCATGTTAGTCAGTCAATAAACATTGTTAAGCATATATTATATGCCAAGTATTCTACTAAGCACTGGGGATACAAAAAGAAGCAAAAGATAGTTCCTGACCTTAAGTTGCTCCATATGGAATATAAAAGTCTCTTGCCTTTCATGGACATTCCAGTTTAATGTAGCTACATTTTGAAAATTAGCACAGAAACATAAAAGTGGACTATATGAACAGAAAAACATCTTCCTTTTTGTATTTCTTCAGAACTGATCACAATGCCTCATACACAATAGGCACTTAATAAATGTTGACTCAGGCAAATGATGTTTAAGGCAGAAATAAAAGGACAAGAGCTTTTCAAGATTCTCCCTGTGCAATTGTCTCACTACTGACTTTTCAAAAATATATTTATTATCAAGTGAGTATATTAATCAGCACGGAATACATGTTAGATTAGTGTATATTTATTCAGACTTGAATCATTAATTAATATGCTAACTAAACAAACCAGATCCAGTCATTTAAGTTTAGGAATGCTGTATTTTTATAAGGAAGAAGGGAGAATCAATGAAAAGGAAAGAAATACAGCAGTTTTCTTTTTCCAATGAAAGTAATATATTTTCAATTATGTGTTGTATTTATTAACTCATTCAACAAACAATTATTAAGAGCCTACTATGTGCTAGGCACTGTACCAGATGCTTTGTAAATAAAAAACAAAAGTGAAATAGCCCTTGCTTTCAGGGAGGGGAAGGAGGAGGGAGCAACTGAAGAACAAATAAGTAAATTTTGAGTACAACTACATACTCAATAAGTTTATTTATGGAAATATAAAATTAATAAAATACAAGCTAGAAAGCTTAATCTAGTTTTAAGAAAAAGATAGTTATGAAGGGACTACAACCCTGTATTGTACTGTATTGTATTTGCAGTAATATCTATAAAAAATTTAAAGAACAATTATTTTACAATTATTCTCAAAATTAACATCCTTAAAATTTTTTAATATTATTTATTACAGAAGATGCTTCTTGGAAGGGAGTTAGACATATTTAGAAATGAAGGCTATGTGATAACTAAAGCTCTCAGGAATTTTTGGGCAGGCAAAGAAATACTATAAATACATGTTAATTTTTATCTAGTATTTCTTTTATACATGGCATATACGTATTACAAATGGACACACTAATATGAAAACAGATACAAAAATGTCTCATTAAGAAAAATCTACTTTTACAAAATATTTTTCTTCATTGTAGGCTGCTGAGAAAGTGTATTTTGGGGATGTAGCACAGCAGAATAACATTCCTTTTCAATGCAAAAAATCCCTCTCCATCCTCCAGAGATATCAAGCCTCAAAAAACAAAACAAAACAAAACAAAAAAACCCACCTTCTCTTTATTTCAGAGGTTTTTTTTTAAACATAGAAAGCTGGTGTGTTTATAATTCTTATTCTGAGCACATGAAAATAAAGACATTTTCTTCATATCACAAAATATGCATTAATAATAACTAATGATGTTAGGGGAAACCAGAAGTTTACTGAAATGCTACCAGTAAGTTACAGACATACACACAAAAATAGTTACAGGTATAGCTGAATGAAATGGTCAGACAGAAGGCAGGAGAATTATTTGTTGAAGTTGCTATCATAGTGCTACTGTTCTAGTAGAAAGCCCCCCCCCCCCCCCTTTCAATAGTTTCATGGCTGGTAGGGACAGTTGTCTTAGTGGCAAATGGTACTGGTAAATGGCAATTCCTATAAAAATGGGCTTTCCCCCCCAAGAAGCCATTTTATGATCATTGGTTCTTTGTACCAACATAGTTCATCAAGCATTCCTCAAAATGCATCTCTTATTTTTGTCAAACATAACCAGAAAGGCTTCAGACATTTTTGAAGCATGTTAAATTTCTTTTCCCCCTGCATGGAGTTATCCTGTGGTGCTCTGCAATCAATTACTGTTATACTACCATCATTAATAATTTTCTTAATGAAAATGATTCTGTTGATCTCCGTTGTATTTTAATTATCAGAGTTAAGCATAATTACACTGCAGCTCTGAGCTGGCATGTGGACTCCTTTAGGGCGCAATTTTGTTTTAACATACTGATAATGTAATTTTACATTGTGTCAGTTGTTTAGTTATTATCCAGTTGTACAATTCCACTGTATTCCTGATAACAGATAATAACCTTAGTCCCTCCTATATCCTGAAGTCATTTAAAAAGCAATATTGGAGTTTCTCAAATAGCTAACTTAATCGCCTTATGATTTTATAATTCCCACTTCTAAATATTTGGCACAGGCATCCATCCTGTCTTAACAACACCATAAACCAATATGGCATCTATACATTGTCTGTGAAATTAGAATAAAGAAATGCTCACCAAAAAACTCCATTTTTAAATATTTCCTCCTAAATCATGAGAGCTGGATAAGATGTTCAAACTCATCTAGTCTAAACTCATCATCTTGAAGATAATGATACAGGTAAAGAGAGGAAGCCCAGAATGGTAAAGAGATTTGCACAATGTCACAAAGCCATTAATGGATATGGCCAGAACTCAGGATCAACACTCTTCCTCATGTTTTTTCTACCATGTTGATGAAAGAGATTTCATTTAAAGCTGAAACCTAAATTTTGGGTCAGTTTCAAGATCTGATGTCCATTTTATTTTCACATTTTATGCTAAATCCCAAACCAGGCAGTTTACCAACCTGCAACAAAGCTTCAGTTCAGGGTTGAATAATATCCAAGCTTTTATATGGATGAGTACCTACAATCAAAGTTGCTATCTTCTGAAAAGAGATACATGCTGGTTTGGTTGGGGTGCAGGAGGCAGAATCACCAAGAGCTCTGTTATCTCTCTCAGGATTTCTGACATTGTTTCTCAAGGGCCCCTTAAGCCTTTTAATGGTGATTTTCTGCTTCTGAGCTGCTGCCTGTAAATACACAGAATGGGGTCTTGCAGGATTTGTATCCTGTTTTGGAAAAAAAAAAAGCCTGCACTTTGATTCCATGTGAGTCTGTACAGAATTTAGTATTGGAAGTATCAAGGAAACCATTCACAGATATGGATGGTTTTGATACTATATTTCTTTTGTATTTCTTGAACACTTTTTTTTTCATAGTTTGCTTTCAAACTTCCAATATATGTTGAGAGATGTGAAGATAATATTTAATAATATATAAATAAAAGAGGGATTTTATATCGTCTTCAGTTCTGACTGTTTAGTCTATATTTTCAATCAAACAACACATTTATTAAGCACCTACTAAGGCTAGGAGTTGGGGGATATAAGAACAATAAAAGAAAAAATTTCTATATGCCATGAACTAAACTGTAATGGGGGAGACAACAAGTAAGTACATCTGAATATCTATTCATTATAAACATAAAGATAATACATAAATGTATATAAATACAAATATGAAGTTAAGTAAAAGGTATTTCGAGAGGGAGGTAGTGTGGGGAAGGGGCAAGAGGAAAGTCAGGAAAGTTTTACTGAAGAAGACAATGCAAAAGAATTGTAATAGTTAAAAGTAATGAAAGAGGATATTACAGGCCTACATGAAGACCTGAACAAATGTATCGAGTCAAGAGATGAGGCATCTAGTGTAAAGAAAAGAGAGAAAATCAATTTGGCTAGATCATAGAGTACAGGAGGTAGAATAATGCCTAATGAGGCTAAGAAAGTAGGTCTGGACCAGGCCATGAAAGGCTATAAAACCTTTTGTCCTTGTAAAATGAGGAAGGCCACTAGAGCTAAGTGGTTGTACTTATGTTTAAGGAAAATTACTTTGGCAGCAGGGTGTAGGAAGGATGGAGTAGTGAAAGACTTCAGGCAGTGAGACCAATTAGGAAGCTGTTACCAAAAAATAGGTAAGAGAGGATGAGGTCTGAACTAAGAAGGTAGCTATGTGAATGGAAGGAAGGGTAGAGATGGGAGAGGTTTGTGGAGGTAGAAAGGGCAAGATTTAGCAATTGATTGGTTATGTGAGCTAAGGGAGAGTGAGCAGTGTAGAATATTGACAATTTTACAAATTTAGCTAACTATAAATATAGTGGTGCCTTTGACACAAATAGGGGTGTTTGGAAGAGAATTTTGGAATGGTGAGAAAATTATGTGTTCAACTTTTTATATTGATTTGGAAATGTTTCCAGGATATACAGTTTAAAATGTCCAATGAGTAAATGGTGATATAGGACTAAAAGGCTATAGTGATAGACTATGACTCCATATACAGATTTGTGAGAGTCATGTAGTAGATACAAGTTGAGAGAGAGAAAGAAAAAGGGAGTGGGGAAAGAGAAGGAGAAAGACATATAGAGAGAGAAAGAGACAGACAGACCGATAGAAAAAGAGATAGAGACGAAAGAGACAAAGACCGAAAGACAGAGACACACACAGAGACAGAGAAATAGAGAAAATAGTTTGAGAGAACAGGAGAATGAAGTTTTTTTTTTTTTTTATTTTAAGGATGAAGGGGGAGACTCAGGCATGCTTGATAACAGAAGGAAAGGAACTAATGGAGAGAAAGAGTTTGAAGATTCAGTTTCAGTTATGTTTTTGATATTTTATAAATGTAATGTACCTCATTTCATGTATGAGATTTTATTAAGGACAATGTGCATAAATAAAATTGTCATCATTCAAATCATATTTTTAATGAGCTTATAATGTCAAGAACTCCTAAAAATGAATAATTAACTGTTTTTCTTTAATTTATCTATTTTCTAGATTTGGGTTTTTACATATTAGATGAGATGAACCTACACAGCTAGTAACTGTGCTTACATGTATGCAAAGTAGGTTTTTAAAATGGTTACCTTGAAGGTGGATCCTAAAATTCCAGGTGGGTAGAACAATAGATAAAGTTTTGGATCTGGAATCATGGAGGAGTGAGTTCAAATTTTACCTTGAAAGTTACTAGGTGTAAACCTGGGTAAATCATCTAATTTGTGTTTACTTCACTTTCCACAACTCCAAAATGGGGATAATAACAGCATATACCTTGCAGGGTTAATTAAGATAATATTTGTAACAAGCCTGTAACATTGTGCCTAATTCATAGTAGACACTATATAAAGGTTATTCCCTCCTTCTTCCTCCCCCCCCCTCCCCATTTTTGAGCATGTTTCCCACATCCTAGCTCTAACTTCTGGCATTTTTTATACCTTTCATTTTAACTAATACAAATATAAAAAGGAAAAAAAACAGGAATAGGAAATCTAATTTTTGGGAGAATAAACTATGAAGACATCAGAAAAATAATATTGTCAGTTTGCCAACAATGCAAAAGATCTATATTTTTTAAACTTTAGAATTTTGATCAATGCTTTAAATCATGATGATTTCAAAGGCCAATGGTGAAACATTAGCAAAGAGGTTTAGAGAATAGAAGATATTAAGGTGAAATGGCAAGTCAGGTAATAGTGCTCAACGTGTTGAAAGGCAATACGGCAGAGCACAAATTAAATCCTAGTGAACCTTGAGGTCCAATGTCAGGGAAGATATTTCCCAACTAGTGATTACCTGAAAGGTGGCATTGGGGCAGTAGATAAATGGAACATGGTATCAAATTTCCTCAGGCAAGATTATGGCTGAGAAGAATCAGTATCCAACCAAGCATCTAATACCTGGAGGGAATTCCATTTTGATGGCTGGCATTGATGGTAAAGCATTATGCTTCCCTTATGGACTCTGGGATACTTCTTAGCATCTGGGTATTCTATCCAAAATGTTCATCTTGGGAAAAAAGAAAGGGAAAAGCAACCTCATCATCAATATCATGATCACCAAATGCTGATGTTTCCTGATGTTATATTTGTAATGTGGAAGACAGAGACAGTAAACTGAGGTTAAATACAAATGAATGAAAGAATGGGAATAGACCTGTAAGAATAAGATTAGATAGGTTAAAAGCATAAGATTATCTGAGGCTTGCAATGGAAGCTACGGACCACAGATCATTTGTGTTAGAAGCAAAAGGAAACTCTAAGAAAGCAGAGACTGATCTTTATAAAGTGTAAGTCAATGAGAATAGATAATAGATGTTTTTACTTTTTCTTACTCAAGAATAAACTTTAAGTTTGATGAGTCAACAACAAAAAATATTTAATTGAAAATTGAGGCAAAATGGCAATGAGGAAGTCTGCTCTAATATATACATAGCCAATCTCAGGGTCAGATAATCTCAGACTCTAGACTCTAACTCTCAAATAAAATATCTGAGCAACCAAGTCATTCACTTAACTTCTATACCTGTAAATTACTAATTAGTTGCTCATCTCCTTCACTGGAGAGTTTGCACAATAGGATTTCCCTACACTGATGAAATGCCAGGTCTAGACTAAAACACACAAAATAAAAAAGGAGATGGCAAGAGAGTCTCTATTTGCCCCCAGTAAGTTCAAATCACCCAACCTGAATGACCTATCTTACCTCCTTTATCACAAAAGGGGGGAAAAATCCCCTTTCTCTCTAGGCAACATCTGGGAACTTCTTAGGGAAAATGTTGGTTCCATATTCTGTAGTTTATGATAATATAAGAAGTTCAGGTTCTTTCTTAGTATTTTCTAGCATGGAGCCCAGGAATCATTTCTTACCAACAAAAATTGATTTAGGAGTTCAAGGATAATTTAGAAATCAGGGATTGAGATATAGTGAAAGTTATTTGGCCAAGTCTACCCATGGAAAACCAGGAAATGGGATATTACACACATCTTAGGAATCAAGTCAGCAAACATGCACAAAGGAAGCTAAAGCTTCAATCTTGTGATTTCCAAAACAGAAAAAGAGTTTGTATTACTATATAGGGTCATCCCCCACATAGCTGCATGCAAAATATGAAACAATCCTTGAGAAACCCATCCATAGAATAAGGCACATGTTTTCATGCTAAGGGTTGGGCTCACTTTTATCAGCAGCATGCCTGCCAATCTCTAATGCTCAGAGGCAGCAGCAGATCTGAGGAACAAGCATACCGCTCCTGTGTTCCTACAACACATTAAAGACTTAGAGATCCTACTGACTTTCATCAGGCACTTGCTCAGTCTTTTCTTTCTTTCTTCTTTTCTGTTTCAAGAAAGAAGACAGATTATTCTTCCCAGAATTATCTGGAATCTTTTGAGAATAATTGCAATACAAATAACCAAGCAGATTTTTTCACATGTATTTGGGTGAGCTAATCACTTCCTGAAATGATAATATATAGATTGGGGACTTGAGAGGATGAAGAGGGAAAGGAAGAGGAAATGCATTGAATTCTGTCATAGAAATCCATATACCTTTTTACTTTAATGTGGCAAGGGAATAGTAGATAGTAAAATGACGCAAGTGGAGGAATAGAGTCTGAAACAATGAGTAGCTGACTCGCAAAATGTAAATTAAATCCCTATGAAGTTATTTTTTTTCTTACCCTCATTTTTAGTTTTGTTTTAAGAAGTCAGTATGCTTCTCAAATGGTTTAGTAGATAAGGGCTGAATTTATCCAATGTTACAAAAGAAAATACTATGAAATGGCAAGAGCTAAGGATTTTTTCATCTGAGATACTGCATTTGTAGTTTTTCATTCTACTTACAAATATATAGTGAATCTGGCTTAATTTGCCATAGGTCTGACAAACCCCTTAAATTTCCTACCTAAAAAGTGCATACGTAAAGTGCCAAGTAATGACTCTTCCATTAGTTATCATAGTGACTCTGATCACTGAGGTTTATATCTACAGATAAAATTATGGTATAAAGGAGTTGGAAATTCAGGTATCTCTGAACCAGACAATGTAAGTTGCTTTACACCAACTCCAAGAAGTCTGAAAAATCATAGACTAATAGATCTAAGAAGGAAGCCTCAGAAGCCATCTGGTCCAAACATCTTTTTTTACAGCATAAAAAAAAAAAAAAAAAAAAAAAAAAGCCTATAGAACTGCAGCACCATGCCTAAAGTTTCATGATAAGAAGCACCTAGAGCCAAGGTGAGATTGTCACACTTCAAGCTATCTCCCCCACAGTTCCAGGTGATAGTTGATTTATGGCCCATGTGGCATAAGCCAACATAGATCCACTGACTTTATCATCTTCAGGATTTCCTTTGATGTTTTTGAATCCTTCCCTTTTGTGACTTATTTTAGCCTTATAAAGAAAATTATTCCTTCCATGCTTTCCTTTAACAAGTTGGTTGTGATTTATTTCTAACTCTTTCTCCTCTTAGTCTGGGCACTAGAAAGTAACTTTCTGGAGGATGCAGTCTTTGTTAATGGATCATTCTGACATTTCTAGGCGAATGTTTGGTTTTTCTTTGGGATGCGGACTTGTTCCTGTTATACTGCAGGTATTTCAGGTTAGAAAATTAATGGCTAAGAGTTTGGTAATCATAAAAGGGAAAGGAATATATCAGACCCTGGGGTCCCTACTGATTCTAAACATGCAAATTCCTTCTTTTCAGAGATTCCACTTTCAAAGACTTGTGGCAGTCTAAAGGCAATCCTCTTATAAGTGTACAAATTGTAATGATTATAGGAACAAGTTGTAATTGTTTCTAGTAAGTTTTTAAGACTCTTTGATGTTATGATTAGCATTTTGTATGCTAATATATTGATAGGGGTGCTTATTTGCCTGGATGATTGAATGTGGAAATGGTCACTAGGTTTTCTGAAAAAATAAATCTTTAATCTCGGTAGGTTTATTTGTTAGACATAAAACCAAAAAGAAATTAAATGCTGAGGTACAGTAATATTAACAAAGAAATAACATTGAGAAATTGATGAAAAGTCTCTAAAGCCAGATTTTATAACTTCACTGTGAAAATGCTGAAAAACTAAACACATGCTAAGCTGTTCTTATAGATCCCATGACAATGACATCATTATGTTATCCCTCCACTGTCCCCAGGATGTAGCAACATTCCATGATCCATTTTGATGACATAATCAGCAAATTTAAGGCAGCATGATACAAGCCAATGGTTTGCCTTTTCCTTGCTCATCTTGTGCTCTTACAGATATGCACAGGAAGGGATTTTGAACCTTTCTAATGCTCTGGGTCTTATATCTCAGTACTTCAAAAGATCAAGAATGTCTTCAGTTTAAGTAGCTCCTTCACCAATGAAAACTGCAATCCATCTAAGTTTTTGTAGATAATATTGTGAACTGCTTTGGCCAAAGAATTCACCATTTCACCACTAACTCTGTGGAGTTATTTGTTCTAATAATACAAATGAAGCTGTCTAGTATAGTGGATGGCATTTTGACTTAGTGTCAGAGAGGCCTGAGTTCAAATTCTATCTTTTGACACTAACAGAGAAGTCACTGGCAAGTCATTCAACGTTTATGAAATTTAGTTCCCTAGTTGGTAAAATAATGAAAAATAGCTATATTACTAGCTAGTTTGTACTTAGTGAGAATCTGAGGTCCCCTTGAGTGATTATGCTGTGAAACTAACATAGTAATGGTAAGAAAATGTATTCCTACCAGGCTCAAATGAGATAGTAACCATAAAGTGATTTGGAAACTTTAAGGTGCTATATTTTTGCTATTGGGTCAATTCAGTCTTGTCTGTCTCTTCATAGTCCCATTTGGGGTTTTCTTGGCAAAGATACTGGAGTAGTTTACCATTTCCTTCTTCAGTCTGTTTTACAAATAAGGAAACTGAGGCAAATAGAGTTAAATGACTTGTCCAGGATTAAACAGCTGTCTGAAACAAAATTTGAACTCAGGAAGGGGAATCTTTATGATTCCAAGTCTAATGCCCTATTTATTGTGCTAACTAGCTGCCCCTTAAAGAGCTACATAAATGCCACTTACGAATAACAAAACAACTTACATTTCTGATTCATTGTGGTTACAAAATACTTGCCATTCCATTATCTCATTTGATTTTCATGGCAACTATGTGGAAATCTTATCTAGTTTTTACAGATGTGGAAACTGAGGCTTAGAATGATCAAGATATCTCAAATAACTAACACATCTAATCAATCCTTTCCAATATACACTTCTAAGTAATCTGCAAGGTTAGTATGACATAAAATCATGCAACTTCACATGAAACATTGTATTTTACAGAGAATTAATTTCTTTAAAGTTTATGCCCCAAAGTAGAAATCTGAGACCTCATTAGTTGATGAACCTGACATTATGCTATTACTGAAGTGAAGGGTAAAATTGCTAAAAGAATATGTAACCAGCAGGAAATTTATATGCGCTGTCAAATAAGTGGGTAACACAACATATAAATAATTTACAATACTTTATACTGTATATTCTACATATTAAAAACACCAGTATTTCTTCACCTGGATAAAAAGAAAATGAGAATGTTAAGACATACTTTTGCAGAAGAGAAGTTCATACTCTGCCTTGTGTTTCCAGGTCAGTCCATTTGTTGCTGCTATCGGTTTTGCAATAGGCAGGTTTCAATACTTCCATTAATGCCTTCCAAAGAAAGAAAATCATCTTGTGTTTACCTTTGCTGTACACAATGCAGTTGTTTTTGTTGTCTTCTACTCCTTGCCAAGTCACATCCAGAAGCCACTTGGGGCCAGCAGTCAGTACCATGGGGACAGGAGCCTTTGTCTTCTGTAGAAAGAATGATAACAAACAGATGCCATTTGCTTTCGTTGATTAAGAACTTGAATAATAATAGTAATAATCATTTTATATTTGCAAACAACTAAATCTCCAAACCCATAATCCAAGGACTTATTCCCCTGCCTGACAGTATTTTTTTTTTTAAGATGACAGAAGCTATAAGGCTTTACAGTTTTCAGCGATCTGAATGGTGGAATTATTATCAAGGATTTTTTTTTTTTTTCTGAATGATATGGGATCAGATCTCCAAGATTAGGCAGATCTCTCGCGGCTCAGAATTATAAAGAGAATGCAGATGACTTTCACAGCAAAGAGCAGAGTGTTTAGAAGTGAACTTTAGACACATTGTACTTTCATATCAACAGGATCTCACTATTTCCTGAAACAGACAGGAAAGAATTTAAAGAATCAGTATCCATTTCAAAGCTCTATCCTGAGCAACATTTATATTAGAGTAGGAAATTATTCTGAATGGATAATATAATTCTCCTCACCCCATCTTTTTTCTAAGTGTTGCGGTGCTATTTGACTAGCAGAAATAATAATAATGCTAATGATTCACTATACATTGTCTTCAGAAAGGCTGTAAAAAAAATGTGAATAAATTTAAATGCAGAGAGAGGAATTAAAACATGATGTCCCTGGCTTACTTGCAAGACACATAGGTCAGGAGATACACATCGATAGTTTTTATAGAAATATTACCAAGTGCATATTTTGGATTTGCTCATCCAGGAGGCTCATCATTTGGAAGCTTTTTAAGCTCCCGCATTATTGGTGTCTAGCTCTTTTGACAAATTTAAACAGCAAGTAACTGACTTGTGAGGAATTTAGCAACTCTTAGCAATCTAGCCTTTTTATTCTTGCCACAAACCCGAGTGAAATGCCATTTAGTCTTTTATCATTCACCAGTCCATGTTCTGTATATCAAACATCATGAAGCCACAACACTGAGTACAATAAAAAGGTCTCAAGGTAATTTTGAACTGAATTTTCACCTTGATATAATCCTGTCAAAGGGACTCTAACTCATTTGGGGACTTTGCCACATGTTCTATGCTATCACAGATTTCCCCAGTTGGCACTAATAGTTGTTCACTTGAGGCTTTCCGTGTGATCAACTGATTTCAAATCTTGGATGAATCTTTAAAATTTATTTGTTGTTCAACTGAACAATTTTAATGCATTAGATAACAAACATATCTATAACATTATAAATTGTATGTAAAATAAATGTGATCCATAAATCCTGTACCGATACTATTAGAGATACCAAAGTGCCAATATAATATATTTGATTTAAAAATTTTATTATTAGATAAATCATAAAATTAACAAAGGTCACATACTATTTTGAGTATTTCAATGAGACAAAGAAAAGACAGTTAGTTAATAAAGGTGAATTATGAAAAAAATAAGTTTAGCCAATTTTATAGGAAAACCAATATTTTATCATAAAGAAAAGTGTTTTTCAGGCAAGTTTATTCTACAGAATCAGGAAACACATATTAAAAACAAGCCAAGTTATTTTATTTCAATGAGGGAAAGAGGTGATGATTCAGTATTAATGCCTAAAAAGTTTCATCTTCAGCACTAGGGCCTAATTTTCTGTCTTCAGGCTAAACTAGCCAGGCCTATAAAAAATGCAGGTGCAGCAGAGGCTCCTAACAAAATTCAGGAATTCATGTAAAAATGGTGTTTCATTTGTGCAAGCTAGTACTAAGGTTATCTACAGAGTTGCCATTTCTTGGTGCTGACTTTGTATGTGTGTGCAAATATAAGCCCTTACAAATGTCAAAAGGATGTTCCAAAGGAACATCTCTGCTCAGGGAGGAAAATTGGTCTTTGAGGGACTCTCTCTCCTGTCTAGGGCATGTTCTATTTAACAATTGGTGCTTTGGTGATGTAATAGTATGTTATCACATGAAAAATTCACCTAGTTGACATTATTACTTAGCCTTTTTTTAAAAAATAATTATTTAATCCCATTTGCTACTATTTTCTCACTCCAAGGATATAGGTAGGGAGAGGGAGATAATGACATGAAAAGTAATGAACATACACAAACACACAAACACACACACACACACACATTCAGATTTTTTAGTTAGAAGATATCTAAGAAGTCGTTTTGTCTTATTTCTTAATTTTAAAGACGGCTGAACTAAGGCCCAGAGGGGCAAAAGTACATAAGATCACAAAGATTGTTAATGGCAGACTTGGTTTTTGAATCCTTTTCTTCTAAACTCAGTGTTAGGGATCTTTTTATTACCCTGCACAATGGCTACTTCCCCCCTACCCTCACCTCCCAATGCTTATAACCATGTGAATCACAGTATAATAAAATTAATTATTATTAATTTCTAAGGCCAAATTCTTCAATTTATTCATTTGGTCAAATATATATGAATCATATATACATATTCAGTACAGCATAATCAAGCTAAATCATAATAATTGATTTGCTTTCCCAATGACTGATTTTGTAGAGTCTTTATTAATGTTTCAAGCAATTCTCTTGAAGTAAGTTTGATAGTAACTCAGAATATCTGAGACAGATGTTCTTAGTTAAAACGCAGAATTAGGACCAACAATCTCTTTTCAACCAAAGACTGAAAAGCAAATGTAAAAATCAATAAGGAACAGAACAATGCTAGAATCTGACTGCTGGGAGAATGACAGCTAACAGGAAAAATATCAGGGAACTACTATGCTGCTTGAGAGGCAGGATAAATCAGATTATTTGTAAGGAAATCAAATTCAACAGATTTCTACTTGACTACACTTCTATAAAGAGATCAGGTATATGGGATAAGGGACTAACTGAAGCCTAAAGAACATGACCCACTCACCCATCATAAAAAAATAAATTTAAAAATTAGGGCTCAATTAAAATGACATGTGACCATACCATAGATTATAACTTCCATGAAGGCAGAGACTGTGCTTTATTCACCACTGAACCCTTCAGGATCTACTATATGAACTAGAACTTCAATAAATATTTCTTGAGTAAGTTAATAAATATATCATGGGCAAAAAGCAAAATACTTAGTTATAAAAAGTGACTGTGGTCTATCATCAGGAATTTATTAAGAACTTACTATGTGACATACACTGTGCTAAGTATTTTACGAGTATTATCATATTTGACCCTCAAAACAACCTTGAGAAGTAGGTGTGGTTATAATCCTCATTTTACAGATGAAGAAACTAAAGAAAACAGAGGATAAACACAGCTAGTAAGTATCCAAGGCTGGATTTGAACTCAGATCTTTTTAACTCCAGATACCACTGTACCACCCAAAAGTTTTGACACTGGTATAAACATATACCATATATACATAAAATAAATGAATAGAAATATAAGCAAAGCAGATAAATACAAAATAGTTAAGAAGATATGGAGCTAAAAATTTGGGGTTTAGGAAAGTATTTATGCAGAAAATGATGCTTGAGATCTATTTTAAAAGAACAGAACGATTCTACTAGGTGGAGATCTAGAGGAGGCATTTTCCCAAGCATTCCAATAGACAGTGTAGAGGCTCAAAGCTAAACAAACATGAAAATGGTAGTTCGATTTACCCATGCATAAGGGCAAAAGAAGGACCACTGAATTTTAGAGTTTTAACAGATATTACAGTTCAAAAAACTGACTCTTGTCCACATCAGAAGCAGTGGAATAATCATATATAAATGATTTTGTCATAGTTCCTGATAGAGGAAGTGGTAATGGCCTTAGAGAAAACAAAGATGAGAAAAGAAGTTGGATTAGATCAGGAACACATAAAGGAGGCATGTTTTGGGGGAACAGGTTCAATTAAGAATTAATCATCAGGATGCCCATCAGTTGGAGAATGGCTGAATAAATTGTGGTATATGAATATTATGGAATATTATTGTTCTGTAAGAAATGACCAGCAGGATAATTTCAGAAAGGCCTGGAGAGACTTACACGAACTGATGCTGAGTGAAATGAGCAGGACCAGAAGATCATTATATACTTCAACTACAATACTATATGATGACCAGTTCTGATGGACCAGGCCATCCTCAGCAAGGAGATCAACCAAATCATTTCCAATGGAGCAGTAATGAACTGAACCAGCTACGCCCAGAGAAAGAACTCTGGGAGATGACTAAAAACCATTACATTGAATTCCCAATCCCTATATTTATGCCCATCTGTATTTTTGATTTCCTTCACAAGCTAATTGTACACTATTTCAGAGTCTGATTCTTTTTGTACAGCAAAATAACGGTTTGGTCATGTATACTTATTGTGTATCTAATTTATATTTTAATATATTTAACATCTACTGGTCATCCTGCCATCTGGGGGAGGGGGTGGGGGGAAAGAGGGGAAAAATTGGAACAAGAGGTTTGGCAATTGTTTGTGCTGTAAAGTTACCCATACATATAACCTGTAAATAAAAGGCTATTAAATTAAAAAAAAATGAACAGGAAAAAAAAAGAATTAATCATCAAGATATCTGAAGGAGTCAAGATTTCCAGAAGTGTAAGAAAAATTCTTAGGCTTTATTAAGGATAAGAACTGCCTCAAGGTGTGATGTGTACCCTCTCTTTGGAAATCTTCAAGCAGAGCTTGGGCAATTATTTGTGGTGTATTTATTGAGCATGTTATGGTGATTATTCCTCTTGTGTATGGGTTGTCATATGGGCAAAGCACAAAACAAAGTAATATATGCTCACTAAGGATAATTACTATTATAAGGGAAGGGATCTAAAATAGAAGCTAAGTTGAGTAGGGAATGTTCATAGAATTAGGAGTCCTCAAGAAACTCCTATTTCTGATCATGTATACGGAAGACATTAAGCCCAAGAATACTTCTAAGGGTGCTCAAGTTAGAGGTCATGTTATAACTGCCATTAGAAGATAGATTCTGTCTCAGAGGGAGAGAGATTGGGAGTTTGCACAACAAAGAGAGAGAGGGTGGAGGAGAAAAATAGAAGAGGATAAAAGTAAATGTGGTTGTTTTGGAGACAAGCCTGATGATTATTTGTTTTGGGGAGGGTGGGATTTACTTCATCTTTTAAATATATGATTGAATGACCACATTCCCCTTGAGGTTTGATTATAGCACCCTTGGTGTCAGGGTAATGACTCTCAAGGGGGTCCAGGTACCACTTTGGAGAGCACTATTTTAGACAAGATACAATTATATTACTGAATAGTTAAGCCATGGAGTTCACACATTAGTTTCATTCAATCCACTCTCTGATCAGCTGCCAAGTCATGTTGTTCTGATCCCCACATCAGCTCTAGCATATTCTCTTCTATACTTACATGACCTGACCCTAGCTCAGGCCCCCATTACCTCTACCCAGGATAACGAGATTTGGCTTTGTTATTTCAAGCCTCATTCCACATTAATTCATCCTCCAGATTTTTTTATAGTACTAGTTTGACCATGTCCCTCACCCTACAAAGTAAACACTAATGACTTCTTGTTATCAATAGGATCAAATATAAATTTCTCTTTTTTTGCATTTAATTTCTTCAGAGACTGACCTATTCCAATCTTCCTAGTATCTTTCCACCTTCCTTCTCTCAAGTACATTGTGATTCAGCTATTAATTGATCTTGATATGAGATGCTCCATATCCTAAGCTTGAAATGCATTCCCAATACGCCTTTACCTTTTGGAATCTTTGTTTTCCTTCAAGACTCAAGTGACAATTTTAAAAATGAAGCTTTTCCTGATCTCACTTTCTAATGGTGCCCTGCATCCTAAAGTTATTTTAAATTCATATTTTATACGTTTTCCATATAATTAAGCACATGCATATCGTTTCCTCTGTTAGAATGTTAAGATCTTGAGGGCAGGAAGGCAAACAGTGATTTTTTTTTTTTTATTTGTATTGGCAGTGACTGGCATTGAGTAAATAATTCACATGTGCATGTTTACCACTTCCTCCTATTTCCATGTCAGACACTACAAATAGAAAATGAGATGAGTTCAGAACTGAACAGGCAAAACAAAGCAAGAATTGTCTTTTGAAAATTACAAAATTATTTTAATGGTATTAACTTTTCTCCCCCGTCCCTTACTCCAATACAGTCTCACCTTCTCTTTTCTTTTTTTTTTTTTTTTTTTTTTGGTGTTGTAATAAGTTTATTTTTTTAATACACATTGCTTTATGGATTATGTTGGGAAAGAAAAATCAGAGTAAAAGGGAAAAACCATGGGAGAGATAAAAAAAAAAAAAAGCAGAAAGAAGTGAATATAGCATGTGTTGATTTACATTCAGTCTCATTAGATCTTTTTCTGGGATGCAGATATTACAGTTCAAAGAACTGACTCTTGTCCACATCAAAAGCAATGGAATAATCATATATGGATGATTTTGTCATAGTTCCTGAGCCTATTGGGATTCCTTTGGATCACTGAATCACTGAGAATAACTAAGCCTTTCATAGTTGATCATCGTACATTCTTGCTATTATTATGTACAATGTATTCCTAATTCTGCTTATTTAACTTAGCTCCAGTTCATGTAAATCTTTCCAGGCCTTTCTATAATCAGCTTGTTCATCATTTTTCATAGAACAATAATATTTCATTACTTTCATATCCCACAACTTTTTCAGCCATTCCCCAATTGATGGGCATCCACTCCTTTTCCAATTCTTTGCTAGCACAAACAGAGCTGCTACAAACATTTTTGCACATGTGGGTTCTTTTCCTTCCTTTATGATTTCCTTGAGATACAGACCCAATAATGCAACTTCTGGGTCAAAGGTTATGCATAGTTTTATAGGCTTTGGACATAGTTCCAGATTGTTCGTCAGAATGGTTGGATCATTTCATAATGCTACCAACAGTGCATTAGTGTCTCAATTTTCTCACATTCCCTCCAACATTTATCATCTTTTTCTATCATCCTATTCAATTTGAGAAATATAAGGTGGTACTTCAGAATTGTTTTAATTTGCATTTTTTCTAATCAATAGTGATGTAATGCATTTTTTCATATAACTAATTTAATTTCTTGAATTTCATCATCTGAAAATAGTCTGTTCATATCTTTTGACCATTTATTAATTGGGGAATGACTTGAATTCTTAGAAATTTGACACAGTTCTTTACATATTTTAGAACTATTGGATGTGAAGATTTTTCCCACCCTTGTACTTCCCTTATAATCTTCTTTATCTTGGTTTTGTTTGTGCAAAAACAAGCCTCACCTTTTCAATACCATTTCCCCCCACTGACTGTGTATTACTTAAAGTTATGGAATACTACTTACTGAAGAATTGAATTGAGCATCATTGAAAGGGAAACAGAGAGCTCCCATATTGACCACAAGTTGGCTACAAAACATTACAAACAAGGCATTATGAAGTAAAAGAAATGCAAATGATACTGTCAAAGAAATGTATGAGCAAAAGAGAAGATGGGTTTTTCATGTAACTGAGTGATTTATGTTAGTATATCCCATGTGCTGAATTTTCAGAAGTAAAAGATCTGCACAGAATGGATAGGAACAGATGAGTTGTGATCAGTCTTCTTCACTGAAAGGGAGTACCTTCACTGATGAGATATAATAGAATAGGTTTTTAACCTTGGGTCCATGAACTTTTTTTTTCACATTTTGATAACTTTATTTTAATATGATTTGCTCCTGTCATAATATTATGTGTTTTGTCTTATTCACTTAAAAATATGCTTCTAAGGAGTCCATAGGACTTCCTCAGAATGCCAAAGTTTAAGGACAAAAAAGTTTAAGGAGTCCATTTCAAAATTTGGTAGTAGGCAATGATTTGGAGAAATCATATTTGTCCTAAATTCTCTTTTTCAGTTTATATCTCTACAGGTTCAGCAATCATTTTTCACTTGACACAGTTTTTTTTTAAGTCTCCTATCCTACAACCTAGCTGTCCTTTCTGTATGTTTTCTACTTTGTTCTAAAAATTCATTAAACATGATGTCCAGGGCTGAAAGTAATACAAGTTACATGGTGTACCCACTACAAAGAACAATGGTATTGTTAATTCTTTATTAATATAATTCTTTCAGTATCAACTAGGATTGCATTAATTTCACGATTATCCACCTCATACTGCTAACAGCTATTATACCCTTTATTCCTTTTCCTAATCATATAAACCAAATTTTTCTTGGTTAGGCCATCCCCCAATCCATATGTTTATATGCACAAGTGTTAGCCTCACAGTTAGATTAACCACTTTCACGTCTCAGATAGGTAGAGATGCCTCCAGAAGTGTTTTTATTTTCAGCACAAAATATTGTTGCCAATTTGATAAATGGTCATTTTACATTTTGAGGTGTAATTTCTGAGATGACAGTAATTGACACTACAAGTTGAAAGTGCTGATTTAACATCATTTAAAAAGAGCTTCTCTGGTGGAATCCCTGCATAAACCAAACTTATTTTGACAGAAGTGACATTTTACTACAGTCAAAGTAACATACAGATATAAAGAAAATTTCTTTAACAATTACATATAAAGGTTTTTTTCTTGTAAGAATCACAATATGGATTTTTCAAGCAAGATTATACTTGTATTCTAGATATTCCCAAAAGAAGAGAGAAAAACAGACAGTGACAGAGACAAAGATAGGGATGCATACACCCACAGAGAGATAAAGACAGAGAGAGACAGAGAGAGAAACACAAATAGACACACATAGAGAAACAGACACAAAGACAGAGAAGAGATAGATAAGAGACAGACAAACAGATAGACACAGACACAGAGACACACACAGAGAAAGAAAGAGACAGAAAGACAGAGATTTTTAATAATTTAAATCAATTAAAAGTCACAATTCAAGCCAAGGATTTTGGCTAATTTAAAGTATTAGGGAAAAAAAATAAACAACCCTGAAGCATTGTGGATTATTGAGCCTGCATTAAATGAATGGAAACTTGAAAAATCTCATCTTGAGTTACTGTTTGAACCTGAAGTTTCACATTTCCACAGCCAACGACTAGACAAATTTGACAAGGACACAATGGGTCAAAAGTCTTATTTCTAAGGAACAATTAGACTCTGTTGATAAAAACAGGTCAAACTAGCACCTACTTTTCACTAACCTTTCAAGTTAAGGATACCAACAAAAGAAGTAGCTCTCAATGAATGTTTATTCTAAAGCTAAGAGGTTAATGGAGATAAAAATAGGAAGCATAAAGGTAAGAAAATAGAGAAGCATTTTAAAGTATACAATTGATGACATAATGTTATTTCAGGAATTTCTAATTCTCCCCTGAATTGTTTGTCAGTGATTTCTAATTTGAAGACTACAAACGGTCAGAAATCTCAGGAGAGCCTGAACCAGGACCACTTGACATTACCTGCATTCTTACAGAATATCAATGTTAGGAAAAAGAAAAAAAAAAAGTTTGTTTCTATTGACTTTGCTTTGGGAAATTATATTAAAAAAAAAAACTGATTATAGAGCTTCAATTCAGTGCCCAGAGATTCAGTGCACTTGATGAAAATGTTCTGGCTGTGTGATTCCATAACTGAGAAATACTATGAGGGCAAAACCCAGTTTTGCTCAGTGAAACACCATTATGTTACCAATTCATAGCCACTTTCCTTAGATACACATATAAATATATGTAGAGATGTCACAGGTTTGCTGTAGATGTTAGGTTTTCATAATCAGGACCAGAAAAAAAATTCCCTGGACCTCAGAGGAAGGTCTGATGCCCTCAATTCTGAATTATTTTCTAAACCTAAAGGAAAATGGTCTTCTATGAGAATTGATCATGTGCCTCCAGAGGAAAAAAATCTGCATTGTAGAAATTTCAGTTAATGTATCCATGCAGCTCTCCACACTGAAATTTAATTCAAATTCAATTTGATAGGGTGCTGTATCACTCATACTCTGACTCCATGCAGTCTCTGGTGTCACAAAATACTAATTTAAACATTCTCTGAACCAAACTGTTATATTGTAGAGCCGAGTCATATAAATTCTTGGACTATCTAGGGTAAAAAGAAACTTTTAGTATGGAAGAAAGCCCCCATACATAGTGGTCACATTATTTAATCATTTTTGACCAAAGCAAAGGCTTATAAATAAAGATAGGAAATACTTAATGGATTAAATGGAACTGTAAAACTCAACCCTTGATATTTTTCAAATAATGTTTGGGTCAATTTAAAGAAATGACACGGGAAAGCATATAATATAGTAAATTGTGAAACTGGGGGAAAAGGTGAATATTGGAGATTTATTAATTCTTTCAGAAAAGAATCTGATATTTTTGTATCTCTATGTAGTGATCACAGAGCTCTATGAAGACCCTTAAGGTCAATTCCATTACTTTTCTAATTTAAACAATTATAATTAAACAATAGATTTGATGTATAAGTTTGATATCAATGTTCTTTTATAACCAATAAAAGTAGTGTTTTCAGATGGTTACATATTATATATATGCATATATGACATATGTATATATATAATATAAATCTAAATGTTGCCATTGAAAATAAGATAAAGTATATTCTGAAATTATATTGAGATATCTAATAGGACATGTCACCCATCTAAGAAGTCCCTTGAATGAGATGTTGAGGCTTATTTTTTTTCCTAGACTATCTCTGAAACACTATGTGATAAGCATAAGTGTATTTATCTTTTTGAAAGATAGTAAAGTTTCAAAAACTTCCAAAAGTACAAACAGGAAAAACATCTTGTGCATTGTTAAAGTAGCAATCCAGGAAAGAGAGAGAACATCTATGGCAAAGGAACAAAATGTTTGGTTGTTGCTTTTAAGGTAGTTCCCCCTAGTCTACACACTTCCATAAACTGAACAGAATCCTATGGTATTTCAAAAGCATAATATGTAATAATTTTAATACAATGGAAATAGTATGACAAAGAATTAAATTAAAAACAGAAACTTATGACAAGAAATATTGTGAGGATTTGTTGATAACAATGTTTAATTTCAAGTATAGTCCTAGATGGAGCCCTAAAGGATACTCTAGTGAAGATATCTTCATTGACTTCTGCTAGACTACATTGCAATGTTTATACATTCATAGCAAAATATTTGGGCTATGAAATTTAGAACAGGTGGATTATTGAAGCGAATTTACTAAACTTGAATTCTGGAATTCTTGACTGATGAGTACTATAATCACACACTTTAAGTTGAAGCTAATTATATGAAAGTGATTGATCATTTTAAATATTCTTTAAAACCAAAGTGTCTGTGTTTTAGGTTTTCAAAACTTAAGAAAGTATATTCCAAGCCATTATTTAAAGAAGTAATTTCAGTTTGAAAAATAATGACTTTATAAAACAAGTCATAGGAATAATTCTTCAATATATAAAATTCACTTTAAAGAGATGTTTGTCACTAAATAGAAACAACCATTTTATGCTCTTTAGGGAAAGAACCTATTATTCAAAGTGACACTAATAATGAAACCTGTTTTTATATTTATAGATGCAAAACACAATTAAAGAACCTAGATAATGAGGTATTTTGGTATTCCTTTATTTTCTGGGAGCAATATGCAGAATTAGCCTTTCTAAAAGACATGCTCCTTAGCACTCTTTAGTAGACTCTATTTATGTTTTTTCACCAGATGAGAACTACTCTTTTCTAACCAAAAAGTTATGAATTCCTTTAAGTCCAATATTACCTATACAGTTTTGGTATGGTTGGTTAAGGAGTATTATGCTAGATATTAAAAAAGTGAATGGAGGAGTATTATGCTCTTGGAGAGTCTCATGGGGCAGCTAGGTGGTATAGTGTATAGAATGCTAGACTTGGAGTCAGGAACTTTTGAGTTCATTTTTTTTTTCCCTCAGATGCTTATTGTTATCTCAGGCAAAGCATTTAATCAGGATTTTGACTAAGTATAAGTATTAAAAAATGTTGTGTACTGTTGAAACTGAACCAGATGAATAGAAACTAGAAAAATCTCAGCCTCAGTCTCCTCATTTGCAAAATAGAGATAATGAAACTACCTAGTTCACATTGTTGTTGTGAGAATTGAATATAGATCAGTTTGTGAACATTAAAATATTATATAAATCCAAAATATTATTTTATATAATTTTTATACATCTGTAATCATGTTATAGTATAGCAAGTATATTGCGTGCTATTAACATCTTAATGTGAGAGAATTTTGTTCTGATATAACTAAGAGTACTGGCTCTGGTCTTGGGTTTAAATTTCGCATTTACCTGTATGACCTTGAATAGGTTATTTAAACTCCTTGGACCTCAGTTTCTTTATTTGTAAGATGAAGGAACTGGTCCCTGAGGTACTTTCCATCTACTTTCTTATTTATCCAAAAGCCACATGAAAATAAGCTGTGGAGGATTTACAATTCAAAATTTAATGAAGCTCTTTCAAATTCTGAGGATTAGGAGGATGGTAGATACAAATAAATATATGATTTCTCATCATTAATATAAAAGTGGTTCATGCTTTAAGTTGAGTTACATGACCTTTTAACTTCTGAATTCTACAAATCTGAAGGAATCTTCAGATTGTAAAGCTATGTCCAAAGAAGGAGCAACATAATCTGAGTTTTAATAAACAAGAAAGGAAAAAAGTGAGGGGATTGTTAGCACCATTTTTTTCTTTATGCATTCAGTTCAAGATGACCACTTTAGGGAGAGAAAGTATGTATAAGACATTTTATTTGATGACAGGTGCAACATATTCAAGTTTGGCAAACGAATGGGTTAAAGGGTAGAAGGCTAACTTGGGCAGATGCCATGTAAAAGTAGTTCTACTCAGGATATGCTAATTAGCAAGATAGTTTGCAATTATGAAGAAATTGCAAGTGTACAAATGGAGTGAACAAAGTTGAAATTCTGAGCATGACTACAGATGTCATTGTTTTTTTTTTTTTTAATTTAATCAGTATGTACAGAAGTATTATGTTAATTCTATGGCAAATTTTGTTAAAATCCTACTCTGATACCACATACCATGGCAGAGAGATGACCTGTAGCTCTTAAATACTATGCCATTAGAAGAAAAGTTTTGGCAGGTCCTATCAAATAAGAAATGCTATGAATACAGGCCCAGAAAATTGCTATGTGTTTTTTCCAAAAATCACCTTAGCAAAAATTGGTGGGAGCTAATTGCTAGATTAGCCAGGAAATGATGACTTATTTTTTCCAATGCGGGCAGGGAGATAGCTAATTATTAAAATTTATTTACTGTAACAATTCAGTTAACAGTGGCTATTGGTATTGATGGAGGAAATAGCCACATTATTGAAATTATAAGTACTTTAGCCATTGAAATAGTTTGATTTGGGAACATAAACATTAGGATATGTGATTTGACTATGTCATACTTCCAGCAATAAGGTTGGAAGGTCTCTAGTTTCTATTTTATTCATAGACTGTAAGATGAACTTAAGCAAAAAAAAAAAAAAATCTCTTTTCCATTTTCTTCCCAGAGTATTATAGGAAAAGATCTAATTTCCTTCAAATCTACTCAATAATGTCACAAGAAAACCACATGAGATAGTGGTTTTCCATGTGACAAAAATAATACATTCAATCATTTAAATTAGAAGTCAATTATCATTTATTTCTAATTCATCTATGCTTTTTTTTCTATTTTGATAGCATTTAGCTACTTAAGGCTTTTTCATTTAAACTTTTAAAAATTCAAGTGGGGCAGTGAGGTGGAGCAGTGGATAGTGCTATCTGCTCTGGAATCAGGAAGATCTGAGTTCAAATTCAATCTTAGACACGTATTGACTGTGTGATCTGGGTAAGTCACTTAACCTTGTTTGCTCCAATTTCCTTAGCTGTGAAATGACCTGAAAAAGGAAATAGCAAATTTCTCCAGTGTCTCTGCCAAATGATATCACAAAGAATTAGATATAATTGAAAAAAATGACTGAACAAGAATAGTATTTAAACAGCCTATTCAAATGAACATGATTGTCTTGAGTTTAGTGCTCACATAGGAAATAATTTCATATTAAAACTATACTTGATATTTTTGTAAAATCTAATTCATTTTATATCACACACATGTAAATAAAAACAGTGGTATATTCCTGAATCACCCATTCATATTTAAATGAAAAGTTCATCATATAATTCTATATTAGATTTCCTGTTTTTTAGCCAAAGAGAACAAAGCCTTCTTTTCTATAAGGATATTAATAATTAGCCACAGGTCTATAACTCTATTGGGCTACAAAGTATTACAGTTAATTAAGTATTCTGATTTTCCAAAGAATCATGTGAAATGTTGGGCCTAAAGACCATGTATTAAAGGACAAATGTTTCCTTTTTTTCTGTCAGCATTTTTTAAAGGATGACTTTTAATTTTTAAGGAAATGTCATTTTTTTTTTCTCTCCATGATTTTAAGTAAGATTGAACAAATTGGTATAATTTCATTCTTTAACTTTACTAACTACTGGGAATACAGTGGTAGTTGTCTACTTAAAAACTCATTGAATTCAGTCTTCAAGGCATTCACAGGAGAAAAAAATGCTTGTCTCACTTGGTTGTTGTCTTGGTTGACCAGTAAGGTTGTGAGGTTTCTCAGGCATACTTCCCAGCCCCTGTCACCACCACTTTTTGTCCTGGGCAGTAGGCAGCTTCTCCCCAATGAAGGCTGCAAGTGTGCAGGATTGTTAGATTGGAGTCCATGATGCTGAGGTTCTGTGAGTTGTGGACTTTAGAGGCATTTCTACAGCATGATATGGCTATAGCATATAGTCTCCTGACTCTCAAAAAAGTAGTACTAGAAGGAGCATGGAGCAGCTGACTGTGTTCAATAGGAGCAGGAGCAACAAAAGTGGCAAGAACAGCAGTGGAGGAAGAATTCCTGGCAACCCCAAGTCCCTGGCAGTAGTCAGAGCTCTGAGGACCAGGTGCAGAGACTGTAGCTTCCACCTCCTCCCCACCCTCAAGGAAGCTTGGGCAATATGGGATAGGAGGATAGTAGAAAGGTTGTAGTTCCTCCCAGAAAGTGAGTTGTATCAAGAAGGGAGGAGACTATCTGGACTAGGTTGGGCTGGGTTGTTTCTCCAAAGCTAGAAACCCCACTTGTGCCTTTAGAGGGAGAGGGATGGTTAGTTAGGTTGCCAACTGGAGATTTAGTCCTTATGGGAAAAAATTGTTTGATACTTGTTATAACTTCTAGAATTAATTAATGAATAAGACTGAGGTATAGCTATACACTATATAAATACATGTGTAAAGTTTACATAGGTATTTAGATACACGTGATATCTACATATCGATATTATATATACAGATATATACAAATACAGATAGATAGATGATAGGTGATCAAAATAGATAGAGATATGTATAAAATGGAAGTGGTAATTGGAGAATGGATAATAGTAATGATAGTAGAGAATGATTTCACAAAAACAGCATCCTGGAATATGAAAGGGACTTAGGGAGCCACATGATCCAAATCAAAACCTGAGGGAGAATCCCCCCCTACAATAGTCATAAGAAGTACTTATCCAACATTTGTTCAAAAACCTTAAGTGAGAAGGAATTCATCAGCTTCCATGGCAAACCATTGCACTTTTGGTTGGTTCTTATATTTCTTTTCCTTATTTTAAATCTAATTTTCCCTCTTTCTAAGTTCCACTTGAATATGTCTTTTATGTAGTTACAGAGTACATCAAATAATATAAAGGATGTATAGACTTCACATGCAATTGAGGGATGGCAACATTTATCACCATCTCCAAATCTTTGTATATGATTCTACAGCAGCAGTATATTCTAAAATCAATGGCTATACCTATAGACAACTAATCACTCTCTGGGGAAGCTGTTAAAGTCAAAGAGAATCTCTTTAGAAATGGTTTTAAAGATCTGTTCCTTGTGTGCACAAAAGCAAGGTAATAAATTATCTTCCATGATAAGTGATAAGTATGATTATAGTGCTTATCCACGATTTTGTGATAACAGTATTTAACTTTCAGTGTTACATTATGCATGATTTTTGACTGCTATTAGTGAATGCTAATTGCATCATGCTACATAAGTGTTTTTCAGTGGTTTTCTAAACATTTCAATTGTGTATGAATTTGATTTTGGGGGGAATATTTTTTCACATGCCTATTTTTATAACTAGGGCACATAGGTGATATAGTGGATAAAGTGCCAGTCCTGGACTCAAGAAAACTCATTTTTCTGAGTTCAAATCTTGACTTAGACACTTACTAGATAACTCAACTTTATTTGCCTCAGTTTTCTTATCTCTGAAATTAGAAGGAGAAATAAATAGCAAAACACTCTAATATGTTTGCCAAGAAAATGGGATCACAAAGATTCAACCATGATTGAAACAACCATAACATCACCACCGCCACCACAACTTTTATAATAGGGACAATATTCAATGGTCCATGAGAGCCACCTTTCTTTCTTTCCTGTCCTTATCCTCATTGTGTCTTTAGACTGAAAATGCAGTGGCTTCTCATAGACTAAGCAGCTAAGTGTTATAGTTTATAAAGCACTGGGCCTGGAGCCTGGAATACCTGAGTTTAAATCTAGTCTCAGTCACTGTCTGATACTTGAGCTATATCTGCTGCAGCTTCCTCAAATGTAAAAGAGGGATCATAATAGCAACTAACTCCCAGGGTTGTCATGAGGGTCAAATGAAATAATAATTGAAAAGCACTTAGCACAATGCTTGGATCATAGTAGTTTCTTAATAAATGCTTGTCTTTTACTCCCGCTTCGTCCCTATATAACTAATGATTAGCATTATTAACAGGATAATAGGAAATGGAATTGAGATCATAATATAAGAGCATAGGTTGAAGGTTTGAGTCCTTGAGTCTGAAAAATAACAGGTTAGACAGAGGTGGTTGCATACAATATGTTTTCTGAGTATTTAAAGTAGAAGAGAGATTAGACAAATGACCCTGGAATATGAAATGGAGACAGAATGGGGAAGATGAAGATAGACTTGCAGCTTGACGTAAGGAGATTATTTTTTATCATTGGAACAGGATGCTTAGATTGGAAGTGGTTTACCCCTTACCAGAGATCTTCAAGGCAAGGCTCAATGAGTACTTGTTATAAAAGAGATTCTTGGTCAGATGTCATTTGGTCTTCATAGATTCTGAGATCTTCTCCAGCTCTGAGATTCTGGATGGAACCTGGCTATTTACTTAAACAAGGAATCTGAACTGGATTTCTGAAGCCCTGGTTTGCTTACAAAGACTCTCAGGATGGTTTTAATCAGAAAATTCTGTGGATGGGATGTATGTTCTTGACTCCTTTAGCTAAGTAATAAAATCTACACCCATTTATTGGCACAAGCCATTTCTTACTTTTTAAATGGATATTTTGGTACATAAATATGTGTAAACTTTTTTTTTCTAAGAACATATAACTAAAGATACAACGCCAAGGTATTCAGTTTTCTCTCTTCCTTCCCCAAATTATAAAGCATTGTCTGTAAAATCCTTCTTCACTCTAGACCAAGACATTGCACTATGACCTGTTTTACTGTTAAGGGAATAAATGAACTCACTATGTAATATTATGCTAGATATAAATGGATTTTGAAAAGAGGTAGGAAAATAGTATTTCCTTTTCTTGGCTACATACGTTATTTTTAACTTTTCTGAATATTTATCTAATTTTCATTTTTATCTAATTATCTAAATATCTAATTTGACCTTTTTTTTAACTTAACAATTTATCTAATTTCATTTTAACCTAATACTGGAATTCAAATCCTAACTTTTGAACTAAGAAATAAAACTCAATGGAGAGGTTCTGCTAACAAGTAGAATAATGTTTGACATTTCTTTGATTTACTACAATGCCTTGCATATAATAGGCCTTCCTAATTACTGATATGGAAACAGTTTTGGAGAGTTAAAAAAGACTTTGGATTTGAAATTGGTAAAAGTAGACTTATCTCAGCTTTGCTATTTGTTACTGGTGTGATGTGTCACCTTGTATATATCATTTGATCTGTCTCATCATTTGGGACTCATTTTATTTATGTAAATTAAGGTATCTTCCAATCCAGATACCAGAAGATATCTTCTATAATCATAGGATTTAGGATTCCATGATTATTATTATGTGGATAAAATAGTTGTACAGCTCATAAGTCATGCATACATTTCTGCCACCACTGTAAATCTCACACTTTGTCTCATAGGATATATAGCATCCCTAAAGGTTACTCAGGGATTTTTCCCACTTATAACAGGAACTCAGGAATAGAAAAAAATACTTTTGTCTTCACAATTATAGTCTATTAACACGAGGAACAGAATGAAGTGTTAACATTGCACTTGAGGTTTTGAAAAAACCTCTCACTTAAAAATGTAAAATTTATTAAGTGAAGGGAAAAGCACTGTCTCACAGTTTTGTTTTGATTTTTCTGTCATAAAAATTGAGATCTGATAGCAAGGATAAGGATGCAAAGTAGAATAAGAGAGTAATAATGAGGAGTCCAGCAATGGAACCAGTAGATATAAAGTTTGTGTTCCAGTAAGATTCAACAAACTCTGCTCAGAATCTAGATTGCTGGAAAATAGCCAGTGACTTTCAGATTAGCTTTCTCACCCGATTGCTCATTTAAATCAGCACAAACAACATCATGAATGCATAATTATATTTATGTATTATCATATGCATAATAGATCTCAAACTCCAGAAACAAACCGAAGAATAACACCACCATATTGAATATAATCTTAAAGGAAAATTATGAAACTAGTATCTTATGGATGAGACTATAATAGAAACTTCTCTTAAGCTTTCATGGTCACTAGAGATTTGCTGACTTTGGGTGAACAAGTTTATGGGGCGCAATAGCAACAACAAAAATCTGGATTTGGATACTGCCCATTAGCAATATTTTTGAAGTTAACTGTGAACTGGAGAAAGAATGCTTAAAATAATATGAAGTAAAGAATAAGGAATGTTCATATTTTACCTTAGTGTGTCCTTCAAACTATTTTAGGTCAAGGGAAGAATAATATGGAATAAAAATACTTTAATTTCTAAATTTTATAAAAAAAATCAAAGTTTAATGCAGTTAAAATTGGGAGGGAAAAGAATCCTTCGCAATGACTGGCACTGACAGGGTGGGGCAACCAATTCAGGAGATATGTGGGAGACAGGCAAAATCAGGCTGGAAAACCTCTTTGGAAGGTACTAGATTCCAAAATTTTTAAAAATGTACTTAACTTAATTTCACTTACTGTAATTTAAATCTCCTTTTATATTGATTTTTCCTGGTGAAAAGGGAGATTCCAACTCAATATAAAAGTCATTCACAAACAGTACTTAGAGGCAGATTGCCAACCTTATCCTTATCAAGACAAACAAATTCTTATTTCTTTAACCTTATTCTTTTCTCAAACTTCTATTTTTTGCTGCTTTCCTCTGGAGATTCTCCAAGTATTCTACATTCTTCTCAATTGAATCCCAGAATTCCAGTCTCAGAATCTAAATAAATATTAGAGACCATATTGTAGGCCCATAGCTAAAGAGGAATCGCCTGTATCACAAATCCAAGTGACCACCCAACTTTTGCTTGAATACAAAAGAGGAAAGGAAATATACCCTTTTAAATTAATAGTTCTAATTAATAGGGAGATTAACAATGTATAAATTTCCCTCCTTGCAACTTGCATTTATGATTCCTATTTCTGATTTCTGGATCAAGAAAAACAAGTCTAATTCCTCTTCTAAAAACAGTGCTTCAAGTAGCTGAAAACAGCTCTAATACCTCCTATCCCCCAAGTTTTATCTACTACATGTTAACTTCAATTCCCTCAACTAACACTTGTATGATCTTGAACATCTTTGCTACCTGTAAAAAAGGTACCTGCTTGCTACCTTTGTTCAAGCCACATAACCATTCTGAGATACAGCTTCCTTGAGGTAATTGGGCTTGATGACCTCTGAGCTCCCTCCCAATGCTACATTAAAAAAAAATGTTCACCATCTCAAGCATTGTCTTCTGAAACTAACTGATCTTAACAATGTCCTTTCTAATATGCAGTACTGAACTTCCTAGTACTGAACACAGTACTAAAGGGGTGGTCTAAGCATTACAATATCTAAACTTCCCAATCTTGGACATCGGATCTCTATTATTTCAGTTTAAAATCATATTAGCTTTTCTGGATGAATATCATACTGTTAATTCTCAATGCATTTGCAATTCATTAAAACCCAGGTGAAACACAGAGCTCTTGGAAAGCCATGATAAATATGTATATATTAGACAATGATTTCTGGCTTCTATAAGACAAAGATTTTTATGTTATTCTTTTGGAATATATGAGGAAATGGAACTAGATATAGAATTAGTATTTTGTTTTTGAATGACTGATAAATTGCTGTTAATTTGGAAATAAGTCTCTAATAGTGAACGATAGGAATCTATTGTGGTCTCTTAGATTTTTAAACAGTTTTACTAATTGTTCAGTTAATGGAATAAAAAATGCTTATTCAATTTATAAATTACCCACAGTTGGAAAGAATAGCTAATACATTTGAATGGCAAGTGGTATCAAAATATCTTGATGGCTAAAATGCTGATCTGATTTAATGATAAAAATTCATTAGCTACAAATGTAAGATTCTACATTTGGGTTCAAAAAGTGAATTTCATATGTACTAGATTGGTCATGCCTGCTAGATACCAATTTGCGTGTAAAAAAGAGTTCTGGGAGATTTAAAAGAGATCAAACTAAGTATGTGTCAAAAGTTAGATAAAATAACAATAATAATAATAATAATCAAGAGTGATTTTTTTCTTCATTGATAGAGCATCAAGGGTAACCATTCCATTATATGCTGTCCAGATCAGATAACTTTTAGATCCATTCTGGGTTACATACTTTAGGAAAAGCACTGATAATCTTAATGGTAAGCAGACTACATGATCACTTATTTGGGGATGTTCTATCAAGGACTGTTATTGAGGTATAGGTTGTCCTGGATAGATTATGAAACTTTTTCTGAAGCTGAAATCCAAAGATTCTATAAGAACATATCTGCTTCTCTTCAGTGCTTGGGGTTGGGGAGAATCTAGGGAAGAAACATCTGAATTTTGAGCAGCTTTAATTCTAATCCCTCACTTCTAAGCAGGTGCTAAGAGCTCTAGACTATCCTTCAGGATGTTGTGATATATCTTAGAACCATTTTTGCTTTTTAAAAATTAAACAATTTAATTAATCAATGCACAATTCAAGCTAAACATCTACTAAGTACCCATTTAAAAATTGAGAAATTTGCTAGAAAATGAATGACATTTATATAAAACTCAATCATTTTTGATGGAATGTACAATTTAATAGGGAGATATGGTTCACTTATAAACTGATAAATACAATAAATTATTATCTATAAAGTGCATAACAAAATTGACAACAAGTTTTTTGAGGCTGTTTTAGGGGAAAGATTATTTTAGAAAGACTTATAGATGAAGAAGCATTTAAGTTTGACTTTAAAGGACAGATAGAAATGTCAGCAGATAAAGAAGGAAGGAGAATATTTTAAGTATCAACTGCGACATGAAGAAGGTGTAGTATTTGTTGAGAAAACAGAGAATAATCTAATATGATCATAATAAAGCAACATAGCCTATTAAAAAACCTCTGTAATCTGATTATTGAGAACCTTGAAGGTTAGACCAATGACTTTGAATTTCACATATTATAGGTCATAGAAATTAGAATTGGAAGGGAATTTAGAGATCAAAGAATAATACACTTCAACATGAAAAATGATCAAAAGATCTTTGATGTCATGCAGAGTCACTTTTCTGCCATTTTATAGATGAAGAAGCTGAGGCATAAAGCATTTAACTAAATCACAAAAGTAGTAATCAACTGAAGTGTTATTTCATAATTCCTCAGATTATCTTGTTCAATTTCCTCATTTTATAAAGACTTGGGTTCAGAGTCAGTAATTTCATATTTAATTTAAAGTTGTAAAAGGAATAAATAATCTTCAAAACTGGAGCACTTGACTTGAAATCCAGTGATTTCCCAACCTACTTGTTCCTCATTAGCCATTATGATCCAGGAAAAGATCTTAGATCATCAGTAATGCCAGATCTCTGCACTAGTGGATTATTTATTCCCTTACACACTAAGATCATCTTGAGGTGATTTATTTCAATATTCTTGGACATAGCATTTGCCTTCTAGGTCATTCAATTTTCTAATCTGTACTGCTAAAACAGAAGCATATAGTCTGATAGAGTGAGGAGCTATCACTAAACAACACAATGTACTCCATAATATTTTCAGCAAAATCTTGAGGTTGTCTGTACAATTATTAAATTAGTAGTTGAAAAATGAAAATCCTAATTTATTAACTGGAATTTCATTTTGATAATTTCAGAAAATTATCTGGATGGTTAACTGGTTTTTATTTCAGTTTATTTCTGATGTTGGGCACTATATAAATACAGCCTATAATCAAAGCTCTGTAACTAAAACCTGAATATAATCAATCTGTAAAAAAATGTCAATAAGGGGGATGGGATGAGGAAAGAACACAAGCCAGAGTCCAAATCAAGGTTCTTATCCCACAAGGCCATTAAATGGGTAAATTTAGGAAAGTCATTAAACAACCTTTAATTCATTTTTATAAAATAAGGGATTGGGATTAAGTGATATATAACTTCTTCTTTAGCTTTAAATAACTAGTTCTAATCATTCATTAAGTATCTGCTTTCATTGTAAAACACAGAGTACCATAATTTTCAAAGAAGCTACAGGTCACCCAAAAGGCAACATGAGAGTGAAATCAGCTTTAGATAGCTAGAGTCAGAATAGACTCTTTTGATTGAGAAAAATGTCCTTTGTAGCAAAAAAAAAAAAAAAAAATAGATTTAAGATCCATATAGAAATGACAATAAAACCTCTAAAACTATAGCAGATTGGCTAAGATATATGAACAACTTGCAAACAACAATTTGCAAGTTAACAATGACCCAATGAAATAATATTCCAGATTATTAATAGTTAGATAAATGCAAATTGAAAGAAGTCTGAATTATCACCTAATGTTCCTCTAAGTGACCAAGATGAGAAAAAATGGAAGCTAACTATGCTGTTGAAACCGTGAAAAGACAGGCACTAATAACATGTTATGGGATCTGTGAATTATTTCATTCATTCTAGGGAAAAACAGAATCAAGAGAAAATGTATTAAACTGTCCCCATTTAAGTCACTTGTGACTTTTATGATTTTGGTGAGTCATTTAACCTCTTTATACAATCTCTCCATCTGCAAAATTAATGGAGGAACTGGGAATGATATTGCCCAATTCTAATTCCAGAAACCTGAAAGGCTAGGTTATAACATCTCTTGAGTACAGGTCTTCTGAGTTGAAGTAGAGCCGGGTCTGGCACTGGTTTGCCCCAGAATAAGGGGTAGAAGGGAGAATGAGCAGTATGTTGTCCAAGAAAGGGATGAAGTAGATTAGGTTAGAAATGGAACAGGTTAAATTTACTTTATCAATCAAAGGTGGATTGGGTCCATAAATGTTCCCAGTCTTAGTGACTTAGACACCCAAGCTTAAATTTATTTATTGATAGTAAGTGAATAAGTGAGTAGTCACTTTTGCTTAAGCATTTTTCTTTGTTAAAAGATAAAGTTTAATAAAGGAAAGGTATATTGGAAAATAACTGATCTAAAAGTAAAGTAACAATAAAATACAACAGAATTTAAAAAAATAAGCCGAGTATACTATCAACAGAGATTTGTACAACTCAATTGTTTTAAGAGATATCAGTAAGAAAAAGAAGTGTTCTTATGGTGTTATGAAAATAAAGAGAAACCCATGTGCTCCCCTGTTCATATAATGTCAGAACATTGAAAAGCGGTCTTCTTGGAAATTTGGTGACCCCAAGTAGAGGAATGATGAAAACACTTGGACAAGTGTTGCACAGGATGAAGAGACATCAATGTGAGTTGTAATCTCCACTTCTGTAGGCAGTTCCCTTTTCAATGAGATCCCAAATACTTTAATGACTCAAACTATGTATCAAACATTTGGTTAAGAGTTAAATGGAATGCAGATAAAGTCCATCAGAATAGATTCCCATATTTTAGGCTTGTGTTGCCACAAAGAAATGTTTCTCAGATCATATAGGAAGACATGAAGCTAGAATAACAAACAAAGAAGGAGCAGTTGGGGAAACAGGAGGAAAAATGGAATAGTTTAAGTGTCATAGAAAGCTGAGAATTTCAAGAACAATATTGTCAAAAACAACAGAGGGAAATAATTCTTCCTTATAGCTATGAATTTAGAGGAATTCTAGGAACAAATCACATCTTTCTCCTTAGGAAAAGCTATTAGAGTCATTCATCTATTCATCCTAATACCAGTTGCTTGCTCAACATTTCACACATACTCAAATAAACATGCAGAAACCCAAGTTAAACATGTAGTTTCTGTGGAAGTAGGGAACAAAGTGGGTAGGAAAATTTGAAGTGATAGAAAAAAATTAGACATATTAATAGACATCTGAAAAATTACTCTTCTCTCTGCCAAAATATTGATAACTTGTTTTCTGTCAATAATACTTCCCTATAACATGCTTTAAACTGAATGAGATGTTAATTAATGGTAGCGCAATAGCCTGAAACTATTCCTTGATATATATAAATGGCGTAAAATGTGCAGACTGCAATTTCTGAAGATCATTCCTAGTTGCTTAAAGTATGTGGCTGAAATTGAAACTCATTTTCCTATTGGAAAAAACAAAACAAAATGAAATCATGATTCAGCTCCTGGACCAGTTCATAAGAAAGCTATTTAATTCATAAAATGGCGGAATTAACAAACTTGAGTTTTGACTCTTGAGAGCAAGAAGATATATGGTATAAGGAAGAGTAAAAGGAAGTGGAATAGTTTACATACCAACTTCTGCAGTCAGGTCTAGGTTTAGGGGAAAAAAAAATTAGGCTTGTAAAGTCCAAGCCAGCTTCCTGGAGGCCTCAGGATCAGCCAGAGTCAGGATAAGCAAAAGTCCTTAGTTTTTAGGGGGAGAAGTGAAGGGGATGGACAAAACTGTCAGAAGTTTTGCCAAGGATCCTTCCTTGATTCTAGTGTCCAGAATCTCCACACTTTTCTCCTCCTCATCCTGTGGCCAAGTGCCGTTCTCACACCTCTCTCACCGCCCCCCCCCCCCCCCCCCCCCCCCCCCTCCAATCCTTCCTACTATTATCTGTATACACCAAATATTGAGCCATCAAAGAACAGTGAGAAGGGCCATTTTTCTAAATATATGCTAATAGAAACATTGTCCAATAGGTAATTAGCCTTAAGTGCTCGGTTGTCTGATTAAAGCCCACCTTTTAAGAGTTTCAGCCCTTTACACGAGCCTTTCCCCATAACTACTACTGAAGCTTCATGTCTTTTTATGGTTCCCTTGGTCCTACTTCTATTATTCTTCCCTATATTCCACCTATATTGTAGCACTTCTGTTTTGGTTACTATTGTAAAATAAGCTAACATCCCAAATATTCCATGATCCAAAATAAGTTTTACCCTCCCACCCACTCCCAAAGAAAATAAAACAACTCCAGATTTTCATTTCCTAAGAGCAGTTAATCTCAACTACATTTAGAAAAAAGTAGCTCTAAAAGCACCTTTATTTTTTGAAATAATACTTATTGTGTAGCTGATTGTTAGAAAAATTAATCATATCATTCCTAGATATATTTGCATTTTTAAAGAAGGAAGCTTGGTTTAGCACAAAGACAGCTTTTGTTTGTAGAATGTAAGGTGTAACCAACTTAACTGATCATTTTCATGCATTGTGTGGGAAAACAATCCAAGGAAGAAAGCTTGCGACTATATAGACAGATTATCCCTTCTTCTATATATCAATCCAGGGTTCCTTACTATTTAATTTTCTTTTTCTGAAACCCCAAACCCATATGGTTGATGTTTTTCCCCACAATGATGACTAAAGTACTGGATACAGGGACTTCATTAATGGGGAATATAGTGAATAGAATGTTGCAATTAGAAATATCAGGCACCTTAAAAGTCATTTTATACAATCGAACATTATACTGATGAGGACTTACCTACACCATAAGAATTGGTTTTGGTTTTCTGATGACAATATTTTAGTATCTCTCAGTTCTAAATGAAATTACATAATTATGTGGGTTGTTTGCTAAGTCAGTCATTTAATGTTGTGGAGTGACAAAAGAGTCGCTTAAGTGGGTCTGTAAAAATCAGGGTCCTTAGGGATTGGCTTGAAGTTTCCCTGAGATTTGTTGAGAAAACTCACAGATGGCCAGGGAGATACAGTGAAACTAGGTAAAATACACCCATAAAAACATTCCTGCTCTTAAGGGAGAGGGAATACTTTCTGAAAAATATAAACTCCAGCGGTGCCTTCTCTCTCAGGCTCTTGCTACATGTCACCTGTCACTAATTGACAGCAGCTGCTCCAGCCAGACCTGGCTCTGGCAAACAGATTGCAGAGTTTTTCTTGCCCTCAGGAGATCTGTCTCTCCAGGTGAAGTTTGGGGCCATGCATAGAGCACTGTGGTTACTTGGCCTGTGAACAAATTAAGGAATGTAAAATTTCAGCATCCCATACCAGGTCCTTGAGAAAAGCTGGGTGCAAATACCTATTAATGTGGATGTTTAAGAGTTTAAATTTGAAGTGCTTCCATTGCATAACACTTTCAACCACAGTTAAGATAATGAAATGGATGACATTTTTGGGAATCAAATATAATTTGGCTTAAGCATTTGGATGATACTACATTCAATTAATCAATATATAAGCAATCGACAAATATTTATTAAACACCTACTACGTGGAGAGCACTGTTAATCAGTAGTAATATAAATATGAAGAATGAAATAATCTTTAGAGTATGACATAATGGGGGTAAGAAGTGCATAAATCAATATATAGAATATTAATGTAAAAAGAAAATTTAAATACAAAGTAATTTGGGAAGGAAGATACCAGCATTTGGAGGAATCAGGAAAATCTTCAAGAAGAAGGTGGTATCTGAGCTTCATTTTGCAATATGTTAAGCTGTTCTCCATATTTAGAGCTCAGACTAACCAAAGCTGTGAAATTCAGGCTTGTTTTCATTCAAAGTTAAAAACATTCACACATTTTAACTTTTCAGAGAGCTCACATTCACCGCTATATCTTGTTGATATGGAGTTTCAGTATCACTCACTTACCAGAACACTGGACAACCAATGATGTCATTTAAAATGTTTTCTTTTTCTCTATAATATTATAAAAATGAAGCTTATTCTGTTTTTAATCACAGGCCTTATCCAGCAATCAAGGCAGGTATATAATAAGCTGAGCTACTCTGTAAATCTAAACATTCCCCACAAATGGAAAAGATACAGCCTGAGCTCTCTGATTGTTACTAAGGCAACTATCTAAAATGAAAATCTGATTAACCCTTTCCTGCCTGTAACTATCCCTGTGCTATGTTAGTTGACTTCCATGCACTTATCTCTCCTTTTTCCCCCTCAAGAAATTCATAATTGTGTTGCTTCAGAGTAGTTATGCTCTAGTTATCCTATCTGAGGTGGAGAGGGCTGTGATAGGTAGGAGTTTCATCTGGCCAGCTGAGTTGGGTGGCTGCCTCCTTATTAGGATTATATTGCACAAAACAAATAAAACAGTGCACATGAGGTTTGCAGCTCACTTAAGGCACAGTTTTGATTACATTCTTGACAACAACAAGGGGTTTCCTTTCACCTAATAGCAGAGTACTCTTGTATTTTCCTTTCACTCCAGAAATGTTTGACAGTAAAAGCTGTATGTTTCACAAACATATTTTTCTCAACTCCTTTTGAATGACATTAACAACTGTTAACTTTTATACAGAAGAGTAGTGTTTCAGACAGTATTGATGCTTTAGCCAAAAATAAATATTCTAATATGGGCACATTTCACTCTCTGACTTTTAATCCAGAGAAGAAAAACACACACACACACACACACACACACACACAAAGAAATGTTTACCAAAGACAAATCTGATAATGGAAATCATACACTTAATTCATTACTTTACTATATTAAGATTATAATATAATCCAACTTCCCTATCTTCATTGACAAGGTTTTCTAATTCTGCTCTCGTCTTTCTGCAATCTCATCTCCCAGCTAAATATATTTGTTATGCCCTTCATGTGATTTAATTTCTGCCTCCATGTTCTTGCTAGTCCTTAGTGGTACAAGCTCTTACTTCCTTTACTCTAGCTCATAACCATCAGTGCTCATTGTCTTTAGGAAATCTTTCATCATTAACCTGTTTCATTCTCATAATTCCTTTATACCTTCCCTTAGAGCACATTTACATTTTACCATTTCACATTTGTTGCTTCTAATTGTTTTATAATTTTCTTGGTCATTTCATTTGTACATATGTGTGTGCATGTATGTGTATATGTATGTATGTTTATATATATATATATACATATTCATGAAATTTGTTTTTCCAACTAGGTTATCAGCCTATTTATTAATATCTTCTCTGTTATATCTACTATCATGTTCTATATCATGTTAATATATCAAATATGCTTCCTACTAAATGTATGTATATATACATGTTACATATATGTATATACATACATACATATACAAATTATATATGTCCACTATATTATTTACTTAACAAATTTTATATTGTAGTCTCATGGTCTATATTTCATATTTAAGGCTAAATATCTCTATATGGGTATATGATCACTGAATCATCTTAAATTTAGCTTGCCTAAAATTCTATATACTGCTTTCTTCTCTTAACCTGCCCTTCCTCATAGTTTCATTCCTAAAGTTACAACTGCCTTCACAGTTTTTTAAGATTATAACCTTTGATTTATCTGTGGATCTTCCTTCTTCCTGATTTCAGATCCATTAGTCAAAATTATTTATTTTTCATTACTCATTCTTCTTTCCTTCTTCTTCTTCAATGTCTCCTATTGGAATTTTATTTCTTAAAGCTGAATCAATGTATTTAAATTTTATATCACAGTCATATTAGCATATTCTTCATTCCAGCTTCCAGTAAGTCCTTCTTTGCAATAAAGAAAAACAGTTAAGTAACACTAATTTACACAACAGGCATAATTTTAAACTACATACAATACATTGTTTTCAAAAGTCAGTCACTTCTTTAAGAAAAATTTCCCTATTTTTTCCTGTGGGACCTAGTAAATCAATCAAATTATGTCACATTCAGCATCACTTTCTTAAGTATTTCTTTTTGTAGTTATTGTATATGTGGTTTTCTTGGTCTTCTACCCATCTATTTTGAATTGGCTCAACAAATTATGGGATTTGAATGTAATATGTTATTTAATATATCATTAAGTTGTATATCACTATGTGCTATATGAATGTAATGATATTGTTGCATCAACAAAGGGTTGTTAATAATATCAATAAATGACTATTATCTACCTAATTGAATGATGAAATGTTGAAAAAAATCTAGATTCAAAATATTGGTATTATCTTTCATTTCTGACTCCTTTTTACTGCATACATTTTAATCAGTTTTCAAAATTATAGTTTTTACTACCATAAGTTTTACTATTTGCTCTCTATTCATACAACCATTGCCCTCATTGTGTCTTGTCTGCATGACTACAACAACCACCTAATTCATCTTCTTAACTCAAGTATCTCTTCTCTCCAACCCATCCTTCCACTCTGCTATCAAAGAGATTTTCCCAAAGTGCAAGTCTGACTTTGTCATTTATATACTCAATAAATTTCAGTGGTTTCCAATTACCTCTAGGATAAAAAAGTAAATTCCTATTTATCTTTTAAAGCCATTCACAATGTAGCTCCAATCTAACTTACCAACATTAATAGATTTGTTACTATCCTTCCATATTTGAAAGTTCATACTAACTGGCTTATTTCCTTTTCCTCACTCAAGAAAACCTGTGTTATCATCAAGTTCTGTGCCTTTAAAGCTCCTAATTTTGGAATACCTTCTCTACTTCACTCTGCTTTCCCAGTTTCTGGTTTCTTTCAAAATTCTTTCTAAATGACAGTTTCTATACAATGTCCTTCTTGATCCCTCTAGATTCTAGTATTGCTCTATCCAAATTACATTATCTTTTATTAATTTTGTTTATATATTTTTATATACTTGTTTTCTCTCCTCTTAAAATAGAAGTTAATTGAGGACAGGGATTTCATTTATGTTTTATATGCCTACCAATGAGGACAGTACTTGACAAACGGCAGACACAAATTCCTGATGCTTACATGGTTGGTTGGTTAGAATAGAAATAAATGTTATTCAATTACTTTGCATCTGCAAATATAAACTCTTTCAGTATAATCAAGATTATAAAGAAATGAACAGGATAAATGTTTTCTCTTGTGGCTAAGAATCAGTGGAATTATTTTTTCCTCAATCCATCTATCCTCCTGAGGCCTACTACTTTGAATATGACTGGTTTCCATTTATCTTTAAGGCTTAAATACACAAGAACTAGATATTATGTCAAAAGCTTTGGTTTCAGATCCAAGCTATATGAGGCTAATTATTTTAGTTTTTTGAGCTCTACTTTCCCAATACATCAAATGGAAATAGCAATATTTCCACTCCTTTAGCACAGTAGTTGTGAGGTTCCTGTGGAACAAATAGGATAGTGTTTGTAGGATAACATATATATGTAGACTATTATTCAGTGGCTTTTATGTGGAAGTCACTTTAGACAAAAACATCTGGCACACAGATTTTTTCCTTGCAATAATTTAATAATTAAGCTATTTAATCATTCATTTTAATTATCAAAATTCTAAAACTCACTAAAACTTAGGATACCACTCCATTATCAAAACATTCATAGATGTAGAGGCATAAATATGTTGACCATAAATAAAACCATAGTTCTTAGTGAAAAGTTCTGTTTAGCAAATTGTTTGTTGAATTGAGTCTCTAATCAATTTTTAATAAAACTTAGATTATATTATAATTTAGATTGCTTTAAGAAGTAGAGGGAACCTAGAGTCTACAAATCATTTCATTCTTTTACAAATGAGAAAGCTCAGCAGAGACCAGAGAAGCTCAGCAATTAATTGCTGAAGGTATAGGTGCTATTATTATACACATTACTACACATTTGAAAATACAGAGGCAAATAGCACTTAAATGACTTCCCCAGAGTCATAGCTAGTGTCTGAGTCAGGATTTGAGTTAATTATGTGTTCTATCCACTGGGCCATCTAGCTGGCATAGTCAAGGGTAGAAATAATACTTTAAGTCATCCATCTCTGAATACAGACCCTTGCTACTTTTTCATGGTGCCTCTCAACTCTGGTTGTCAACATCATTATCTTTTTCAACTAGGGTGTCCCTCCTTTTATAAAAGTTTCCCTGATCCAATTACTAGCTCTCTCCCCTTTCAAATTACCTTAGAGACATCATGGTATATTTAGTGGGGAGAATGCTAGACAAGGAATCAGAAAGATCCAGACTCAAGTACCACTTCAAGAGTATAACTAATTAATTAACTCAGATAATTCACTTAACCTCTAAATGCCCTCCAAGCTTTTTTCCAAGTTAAAATTTGGTGGAGCAGTTTCTAATCTGCATTAATACTGTTTCCTAACTAGAAGTTCTCTATCCCAATGAAATCACCAATGGGTTGGTGGTAGTGAATGGATAGCAACAAGGAAAGCTAGGAAGAGAAAGAGACACAGAGAAACAGATAAGCATGGTGGGCTTGAGTAAAGACTAGAATGGCTTTCCTTGATCTTTTTTAATAGTCCCTTGTATATAACAAACACTACTATCTTCTGCATCCCTGTCTTTTCCTTGATAATGCTCTATGTTTGAAATACTTTCCCTCCTCTTTCCTGATTTCCTCACTTCTTTCAAGATTCATCTCAAATCCCACCTTATGCAGGAGATCTTTTGTACTTCCTCCCATAGGTAGTGCATTCCCTTTGAACTTACTTTTCATCATCATCATCATCATCATCATCATCTCTCTCTCTCTCTCTCTCTCTCTCTCCTTTTCTCTCTCTCTTTATATCTATCTATCTATCTATATATTAGATGTAAATAGTTTTCTCCCCATATTAGAGTGTAAGCTCTTTGAAGAAAAGGACCATAATTTGCCTTTTTTGTATCTAAGTGGATTGTGTTAGTTTTCACAGTCTCTGGCATGAATATATATATATATATATATATATATATATATATATATATATATATATTTAATAAAAGCCTGTTGACTTACTGACTTAGACAAGTGACCGATTTAATGTATTTTGATACTAGCAAGTATGATTATGAAACACTCATTAAATAACTAAGACACTATACTAAAATAAATGGTTCCTCAATGCCTGCTTTTGCTCCCCCCACTAAGAGGATAATTATAAATGAGTGTGATTATACTATAATTTGTTAGGATCATGGGAGTCTTAATTAAACAAGATTATTTGGATCAGCTATCTCATTTGTATAGAATTATTAACCACAGAGAATGGGATAATCTAAGGAGGATTTTTCTAATAGTCAAGTAGGTGGTGAAGAAGATCTATAGTCAGGAAGATTCATCTTCATGATTTCAAATCTAGTCTCAGATACTTAGTAGTTTGTTACCCTGGACATGTCACTTACCCCTGTTTGCCTCAGTTTTCTCATCAATTAAATGAATTGAAGAAAGAAATGGCAAACCACTCCAGTATTTTTGCCAAGAAAATCCCAAATGGAGTTACAAAGAATAAGACATAACTAAATAAAAAATAACAAGAGCACTTCTCTAATGCTAATTATCTACAATTTTCTTTCTTCTATCTTAGAAATCAGAGTTAAAAGAGGCTCCAAGGCTCAGTTAACATACAACCTCCTTCCAAATTACCCAAGAAGTAGTTCTATATTTTTTGCCTGAAGAGCTCCACTGAGGGCAACCAGCTTTGGGCATATCATTCCTAAAATAGATTGGCTGGATTGTGGATTGAATCTCAATCATTAGATTGAATGCTTTCCTGCCATTGAACCTAAATTTGCCTCTTTACAACTTCCCACACAGATCTTAGTTCTACTCTCTGTGTTTAAATGGAACAAGTTAATTCTTCCACATCATAGTCCTTTACATAATTAAAGACATTTATAATAGACCTCTACATCTTCTCTTTTCCAAACTAAGAATATCCAGTTTCTATATTCTTAATGCCATGAACTCAATGCTCTTCGTTATTTTTAGTTGCTTTCCTTTAGAAAATTTCCATTTTATCAATGTCATTCTGAGAATGGAGAGCTTAGAACTTAATGGAGTGCTTTCTATAGCTTAGTAACCATATATCAGCAATCATAACTAGACATTTTGGTGCCAAAGAAAAACTTCATAAATACACGGAGCTCACAGCATATGATGTATCCTTAAAAAATTTTAAGCATAAATTTAGTTATGGTGGGAAGAAGTCAGTATACATGCCCATCATGGAGATAAGGGTAAACCTCAATGACATGCCTTAAGAAGGTGAGATATACATAGATACTGGGATACTGGTTTCATTGGATGAAAACTCCATAAAAGGTTCCAATTACAGGAGATACAGCTGCTGAGGATCAGGGATGGAGGATAATAGGAGAAATATAACATCTGATAACTTTTTAATTATTCTGGCTAACCAAATACTAAGCTCAATTACTTTTGTGTTACTAGAATGAAACTATTCTCAATACACTTTTGATTTAAGTGTCCTAGGGCAAAGCCCTATTTGCCCCACACTAATCAAAGCTTTGCATATGACTAATTTTTGTGAATTTGTCAAATCCAAAGTATCCGTGAAAACTACTCTTTTTATGAGCCAAAATGCTTTTTAAAACAGAATGAAAGAGTGCAAATCATATAATTCATAAAGATGCCTACTTGCAAAATTTACATGGATTTTTTGTCATATCATTATGGAAAATCGATCTCCTTGACTTTAGTGTTTTGTTCTGTGCTCAGAACAAATCTACTTTTAATATAATTACATACACACATACAGGAGAATATAAATATTGCATAGTTACCATTTAATTTGACTAAGAACAGTGCCATAAGCAGGTACCAATGTAATACAAAATTTGTACACACACTATCAGTATAAAAGGCCCTATGACAAAGCTTACTTTATGTAAGGTGACCACAGAGGAAGTTTCCAGTATATGATCCCTTTACTAGCTTCCATCACCATATAATTCTTGGCACCAAAGAGCTGCCATATGGAAGGCCTCTGCTTACTACTATGGATGCATCATGAAAAGAATCATAGCAATAATTTTACAAGTCTACAGGACATATTTTGGCTTGTGGCTGAGACAAAAATAATGGATTTGCTTCTTCAGTAATTTTTTTTCTATGAAAATTTTACGACCCAGGAGGATATCATACACAATATGACTTGACTATGAAAATAGCTAGACTGTGTGCTTTAGGCTAACAAAAACTATGGTAATGAAGAGAATGCTATGAATATCTCCAAACTTCTATGGTTAAATATATCATCTAAAAGCCAATTAATTTTTATCAAAAATTGGCTGAAAGTACATTACATAAAATATTCAGTGCTATTTCATGTACCTATTAGGTTAATGGCAAAAAATGTGTCAAGGGATCAAATCCATCAAGAATATATGTTTATGTGTATGAACATATATAATTTGAGACTTCAATGGATCTGTGATCTTATCAAGGCAGTTACTTCCCCCAATGGTGCAGATCATAGCTCAGTTCTGATTTCTCACTCCATATGACACTTGTCCATTTCCTCCCATTAATCCTCTACCAGGATTACTATGGGCATTCCTCCAAATCTCTCTGCATTGTATGAATACCAAAGGATTATACAGTCTGTCCACTGGCTATCACTTGCTCCTGCTATAATGACTATCCCAACTTTCTATTCCAGTCAGACATGTCTCTGGTAACATCTTCCTGTGTGATTCATCACTGGCATTATGCTTCAGTGACAAATAATGGAATTAAGAGCATGAGAGTTCAAATCTTCCCTTGGACACTTACTAGCTGAAGCTGGAAAAATCACTTGATATTTTGTTCAGTTTCAGTTCCCTTATCTGCAAACAAAAGGATAATCAAAGCACCTATTTTTCAGGGTTGTGGTAAGAATTCATGAGATAATGTATGTAAAGTTCTTCGAAAATCTAAATGTGCTATAGTCTGTATGGTCTTTTGGATGAACTATTTTAGAAAATTTCATGAGTTCAAAATTCAGCAAAAACTTGTTAATGCAGTGTTAAATGAAGCATACTGCATTAAGTATATTTAGTATGACTTGTTGTAGATATTTTTCTTGTGATGACCAAATAGGAAGTATGAAGCAGATTATATTTTCAATAGAAACTTTAATCATATGGTTTATAACATTTACATAGCTTCAGTAAGTTTCACATTCATTCCATAATCCTTGTCACAGTTCCCAAGTTTTTAGATATTTATTTCAATTTTGTAAAAGTAACTTAATGTAAGTAATATACTTTGAGTTACTTTTATAACTAACTTTAAAATAAATACCTAATTTGGTTTCATTATAGATTTAGTTTTTGCAAATTTTATAGCTAGCAAACACTCCAAATTATTCTCTTAATCTTTAGAGACAATGGGATTCCTTGACTTTTAGTATTTCAGAAATAGATTTTTGACATCAATATTTATATATAACACATGATAACAACTTGCATTAATATGACCTTATAAAGTATATAGTTATTTTTTCTCAAGCACCCTGGGTGTAGAAGTACAAGTAATATGATCTGGCTTATTTTGCAGAAGAAGGAAGCTTAGGTTAAGAGAAATTAAGGACCCTTCTGAAGATTTTAGAAAGATTAAGCATGAGTCAGAACTCAAACCCACTGCTCTCTAGTTCAAAACAATGTTCTTTTCACGATTACATATGCCGTGTGTATGTGTGTGTGTGTGCACATTATCTTCTACAAAAATCCTGCTCCCTATGTCTCATTGTTCCATGAAGATAAATTTGTTCCTGGAAGGCTAGGCTAGAAGAGTGAGAGCTCTATCAGGTACTACCAAGCTGGAAAGACTTCAAGTACAACCCTGACGATAAATTGATTGAATCTACAATCAGAGACCAGCCCAGCCAAGCCCAGAGAGGCCTTTCATCAATAGACTGTACATATAGGTGATTAATTCTTTGGCCATGGCAACTCAGGAAACAAAGGAAAACACAAAATGGGACTCAGTCCTGTGATTCCACTTCTGTCAAGACAGAAAAAAGTAGACAGAGTTTAAGAAGAATAATGCAGGTTTTAGGTCATCTGTAAACGTGAATTTAACCATTGGTGCACTCTAAATTGGTATATCCTAGGTATCTGTCTGAAATTAGTATTTGATATATCACTGGAAAAAATTAACTCTATATTGATACTATCATTATAAATGAAAACAAAAGACATAAGGGAAGTATAGTTACATGAAAGGATTATTTTTGGAAAAGGCAAATAATAATATTTTGATTTTATATATTGCTTTAAATTTTGCAAAGCAGTTTGCATATCTCATTTGATTTTAACAATAACCTTGGGAGGTAGGTACTATTATTAATCCCATTTTGCAGATGAGGAAACTAAAGTTCAGTTACATCCCCAGGCTCACAAAGCTATTAAGTGTTTAAGGGAGGATTTCAATTCAGATATTCCTGCCTCCAAGACTAGATCTCTACCCACTGTACCATCTATCCCCAAATAAATAAAATTTATTTTATTGTGTATCCAAAGGCAATGATAAATATAAATCTACTGGACACACTGTCATCTCGAATTATAGTGTTCATGATGTGCATAAACTAAAAGGTTATCTAAACTATAACTCCAGCTTACATGCCCAAACCTTTGGAAGACAATGAAGATTTGGAAAAACTCTACAAAGAACTCCACAGGATCTTCCAAACCAAGTCAACATGTATATCATTAGACTAACAGAATTTCAGAATGGAAGGGGAACTCAGAGGGCATATAGTCCAATTGATATATGAAAAAGAATCCTTTCTTTCTGCAACATAGCCATCAAGTGACCAATCAGCATTGCCTAAAGATCTCTAGTAAGGAGGACTCATTACCTTGGAGTATTCCTATTCTATTTTAGACCTCCTCTTATCTTGGATAGTGACTACTTGTGTACTCATAGGTTGTGAACTCATAGATTGTGAATTCACATACTCATGTACTTAATCTCACAGATTCTCATCTAGAAAATGGGATTAAGATTTGCACTGGGTATAGGAATATAATATAGCAGGAAAATTAATGAATTTTGGAGTCAGAGTCTGAGTTTAAATTTTGGTATACCACTTATTGTGTATCTAATTTATATTTCAATATACTTAACATCTACTGGTCATCCTGCCATCTGGGGGAGAGGATGGGGGAAAGGAGGGGAAAAATTGGAATAAGAGGTTTGGCAATTGTCAATGCTGTAAAATTATCCATGCATATAACTTGTAAATAAAAGGCTATTAAATAAAAAAAAAATTGGTATACCTGTGAACTTTTAGCAAGCTGATTTCTTAGTCGAGCCTTAGTTATCAAGTAAGAAAATGAACAACTAGATAAAAATTACCTGTCATGTTACCAATTAATATAATGAAAGAAAGTATTTTAAATGTGAATCTATACCTGTATTTTATGCAAATATATGATAGATTAATGATTTCATTGCTGTATAAAACTCTTAATTTTCCCTGTGTGTGAATTTCCTTCAATAAAGCAAATTATAACCTTTGATATAGTAAGTAACCAATAGCAAGTGGTCTTAGGTAAAGAGAAGGCAGGTAATTTGTCCAGATTGATTTTTATTGAATAGAGAGAGAAGATAGGAAAATAGATGTGTGGTCTTACTAGTTTAGATAGCTTAACTAGTTAATTAGTTTAACTAGTAATTAGAATTCATAATATAGATACTCTATTCATCAAATAAGATTGAGGAGAAGAGAAAGGGAAGAGAGATAACTAGGGGCCATATAATGTCAGGCCTGAGGACCTGGGTGCAAATGCAGCCTTTCTAATTGTATGACAATGGACAAATCATTTAATTTTTGCTTCTCTGTTTCCTCCTCTGTACAATAGAGATAATGATAGCATTTATCACTCAGGCTTGTTGTGAAGAACAAATGAGTTAATTTTAAAGTGTATACTTATCATAGTGTTTGAATCATGGCAAGTGCTATATCAGTGACAGCTTTTTATATAGGTGTGTATGCATATATAGATATATGTATGTGTATACACACACACACACACATATATATATATATATATATATATATATATATATACATTTATATATTCTTTATACATTCTAGTATTGGTAAGATGCACAAGATATCACTTGGTTAAACAATTCTTTGATTATGAATAGCAAAAACAAAAAAAAGTTTGACAATGGTATTTGAAATTTCTGTGAACACTTTCTATATCTATTAAAAATATGAGGAATTTCCCATACATGGTAAGGTTCTCTATAATTTATTTGTACATGGTACTGTCTTAATTCCATTTAGTGCCAAAAGAACCTTCTAGGAGCAAGTGGAATGATGAATGGATTTTAGAATTAGAGCTAGTAAACTGAGTGCCTGAAGGATTACAGACAGATGTTTGCAATACTGTACAGGAGGCAGTGACAAAAAAAAAATCCCAAAGAAGAAGAGCAAGAAAGCAAAATGGATAATTGATAAGGCTTTACAGATAGCTGAGGAAAAAAGGAAAGCAAAAATAAAGAAGAAAGGAAAAGATATGTTCAATCAAAAGCAGAATTCCAGAGAATAGCAAGGAGAAGTAAGAAAATTTTCTCAAATGAGCAATGCATTGAAATAGTAGAAAATCATAAAATGGGAAACATATATCCCTTCAAAAAATGGGAATATCAAGAGAAAATATCATGCAAAGATGGGCTTGAGAAAAGACAAAACATGGTAGGGCCTTAACAGAAGTAGAAGAGAGTAAGAGGTGGCAATGATATACAAAAGAAATAAACAAGAATATCTTTTAAAAAAAGAATATCTTAACATTAACCATAATGATGTGGTTACTGATATAGAGTGATATATTGTGGAAAATAAAGCATTGCTAACAATAAGCTAGTGGAGGTGATGGAATTCCAGCTGAGCTATTTAAAATTCTAAAAAGATGATGCTGTTAAAGTGCTGCAATTAATATTCCAGAAAATTTGGAAGATTCAACAGTGTATTAGAAAAGCTCAGTTTATGTTTAATTTCTAAAGAAGGACAGTGCCAAAGAATTACTGAATGCTTGCACTCATTTTGCACCCTAGCAAGTTTATACTTATGATTCTATAAGCTAAGTTTCAGCATTATATTAACCAAGAATTATTGGAAGTTCAAGCTGGTTTTTAAAAAGGTAAAAGAACTAGAAACCAAATTGCCAATATTCATTGAATTATAGAGAAAGCAAAGTGGTTCTATAAATTCTCTCAATAACTGCTACTTCTACTTCATTGACTATGGTAAAAGCTTTGTGCGGATCACAAGAAAAGGTGGCAAGTCCTTAAGAATGGGAGAGAATATGAATAGGTTGTATATTGTTATTTTATTTATTTAACTAAATATTAGAACTAAATGCCATACTGGATGAATCAAAAACCATAATTAAGGTTGCCAGGAGAAATGTCAAGAATCTCATATATGCAGATGCTACACTCTGATAGCAGACAGTAAAGAATTAAGAAGTCTCTTAATAAGGGTGAAAGAGGAGAGTGTAAGAGCTTGCTTAAAGTTTAACATAAAACAAAACAAAATAAAACTAAGATCATGGCGACTAGTTCCATCATTTCCTTGCAAATAGAGGGAAAAGAAATGGAAGCAGTGTCAGCTTTTATATTCTTGTGCTCAAAGATCAATGCACATAGCAACTGAAGCCATAAAATTAAAAGATGCTGGTATCTTGGAAGGAAAGCTATACAGATCTGGACAGCATACTAAAAAGCATATCTATCACCTTGCCAACAAAGATCCATATAATCAAAACTCTGGTTTTCCCAGTAGTAATGAATGGCTGTGAACTTTTGATTATAAGTAGAGCTGAAAACCATAGAATCAACACTTTTAAATTGTGATGCTGTAGAAGACTTTTGATAGTCTTGGACAGCAGGGAGATAAAATCAGTCAATATTTAAGAAATTAATTTAGTCTACTCTTTGGAAGGACAAGTACTGACATTGAAGCTTAAATACTTTGGTTTGAGAAGATAGAACTTATTTGAAAATATCCTGATTCTGGGAAAGATTGAAGGCAGAAGGAGAAAGGGAAGGATGAGGAAGAGGACAGATAGATAATGTCACAGAAGCAATGATCATGAGCTTGGATAGACTTTGGAAGATGATGAAGCACAGAAATGGTTCTGTGACCTATAGCATCAGGAAAAGTTTGACATGACTGAACAAATGAACAACAACACACATCTTAGAAAAGCTCTGGAGAAAGATTACTAATGAGGCATCAAATTATGTAGAATTCAGAATCCCAGGTTTTTATTAGATACAAACATATATGTTTTTAAAAACTACAATTCTTCTAATTATACTACTTTTAGGAAATCATGGAATATATATTCCAAATCCTCAAAGAGATTCATTCACTAAAATAAATAATGAAGAGACACAAACTAAGCATAAGTTGTCATTAATATATTATCAATAATTGTTTACAGACAAGAAGAGGAATAAAGTATATCATCCAAGAAATGCATGATTGGAAAAGAAACAGGCTAGTCATAGAGCAAAAGCATTGGGATAATAAATGGAAAATTCTATTGATGTATTTATATTTACAAAATATTATCTTTCCCTCTAAAATGAACCTTCCTTTTAAATTTCCCAGTTTCATTTAATGATATCACCATTCTTCCTTTTATCCAAATTCACAATTTTGGAATCATCCTTGAATTATCTCTATCTCTTGCTACACCAACTAAAATCAGTTGCCATGTCTTACAAAGAATATGAATTGAATATATCTCTGGTATCCAATCATTTTTCTGCAACCATGTAGTAACAATCCTGGTTCAGGCCTTCATGAATTTTCATACAGATGATTTCAACAGTCTCCTATTTGCTATATTTGCTTCCTTTTTCTCCTCTTTCTAATCTGTCCTTCATTATACTACTATTACTGACCTATAATCTCACTGATGCTAGTATTTTCTCTAATCATGTAGATTATAATTCATCCATGCCTGTTCAACTCCTATTCATGTCCTCTCATAAATTTACAGGATCCGTCCAGTGGATTGGAGATTTTCTCATATTCTCTTGACATTCTATGAATATGATTGGAAAATAGCATATACAACCTATTCATTGGCTGCTCCTTGTTCTTGCTACATGAATGGTTCATCTCTTTTTTTGTCTATATAATTATATATTTCTTTGACAAGATACTTTACACTGCTTCTCATGTGTTAAAATAGCTACAAAATCAATATTTTATGATAAATGATATTTTCATATCATTTTATCATATCATCTCATATAATTTTTATCATCATGATATTTTGTATAGTGATTTTGTTCCTCTTTTCAAAAAATTTCAATGATTCCCTCTTACTCTGGGATAAGATAGACTCCTCAGTATTAAAAATATTTTACAAATTGATTCTAATTCTTTCTTGGATATAAAAAAGTGCATCTTGATTTTTCTTTAACCTTTAATTTAATTCCAGTATTTCCTTTGATTATAATTTTTTTAAAAAAACCCTGACATTCTTTGATTAGGTTAATAGATTTAAAAGAATTGCCAAAGTCATGAGTGACAACAAAAAAGTTAGGTTATTCTTATTATGAGGTCACTGAAACAGAAATAAATCTAAGGGCCTAAACCCTTTCCTTGCAATCTATTAGTACTGATCAATTTAACAAATAGGTAATTCCATTTTGGGAAGCTTGGAGAGGAAAGCTGTAGTGGAGTAAAATTATAAATTTTAATCTTTCTAATTGGGATTAGGTGAAATCATGGGATGCTCTCTTTGAAAGCAAGGCCCCTATGAGATATCATGATATAAAATCTATGTACTCCTATTTTAAGGATAAGAGGAATATTAGAAAAAGAATGATGCCAGCAGTCTAGGAAGGATGATCTCTGAGATGAGTCATGGCAATGGGATGGAACAGGAAATCTGGCAGCACCCATCTAGAAAAGGAGAATGATTTTTCCACATTCCATTGCTCTTCATATTTTATGTTTGGCTCTTTTCTCTAAATTCCTCTTTAACCTTCTGGAAATTGCAAAAGAGAAGATACAAAACATATAGGTGTTTGTGACAGTAAGTAAAAAAAAAAAGGTGATGATTCCAAATAATTGCTTGTGAGATGAAGGAATTGTCTATTCATTTAATTTTTAAATTTGGCCATAATATCAGTAAATCTCCCTAAATACCATCTAAGGTAGCTATTGCAATATATTCTGAATAAAAATCAGATATAGTCACTGAATCATAGTTTTAATTTATTTTTCTGCTATAATGCTAATTTAATTCAACTAATTATTCTAGATGCTGGGGAAACAAAGACAGAAAAAACTCTTACTCTTAAAAAAGGGTTACATTCTACTTCAAGGTAGAAGAAAATCAAATGAGCTATTCTTTGATGAAAGGAAGGGATTCTCCTTGCAAAGAAGAGGAAGGACCATATTACATTCCAGTTATGAGGTACTACTAAGGAAAGGACACAAAGATTTCCCCCGCCCCCTGCAAAAAATGGAATCCTGCACATAAGACTAGCTAACAGATCAGTTAGTTGACTATTATGTTCCTAGGGATGCTACATAGTTACAAATTCATGAAACATGATCTCAGACCAGTCACAATAGCATATAGGAACATACATGAAAAGATGCATGAAATGTGTAAAGAAAATTTGGACAAGATACCACTTTCAATAACAAGAAACAGTATTGAGAACACTGTAGGTAATATAATATGCTATTCATAATATTCTGTAATGACTTTACTTTGGAAACTATTAAATAATTCTTAAAACAAATCAACCCCTTATTTGTAAACTACTTTTTGGAATCCACTGATTTAGAATATTACCAAGAGATTACTACAATATTACAATAATTACTTCAATATTACAATATTACTTGAAGGACATGGAATTGGAGGCAGATAAAATCATATAGCAAAATTGGGAAATGGTAGAGGGACAGCTCCAGGAATTAATTTGTGGGGAGCCGGCACTAATCTACAGCCACATAAGGCCAACCTTGAATAGGTTGAATCTCCTAATCACATTATACCAAAGACTTCCTGAATAGGAATCTCCTAATCACATCCTAACTTTGAATAGGCAGATATCTAGGCATCCCCTAATCACATCATAGAGCTTCCTGCCACCAGAAACATCTGAGCAGTTCATCCTTGGGCAGGATACCAACCCTTTGTCATGGACCCCCACCCTGTACTGTGTTTGAACAACCCTGCCTTCTTTTCTACCGCTATATATATCTGTACTATTGCACCCATTAAAATGAGGCTTGATCAGAATGATTTGACTTGCCTCCATTTTGTGCGTCCCCTCTCTCTTGCCTTTATCTCTTTTCTTCCAGGGTCCACACACTCTGCCTCGCGGCCGAGGCAAATGGCGCCCAACGTGGGGCCCGGAAGATTTTGGAGAAAGGAGTAGCCATTGCTAGATCGAACCTCTCAATAAGAAGACAGCACAGTCCCGGAGAATTTGGAGAATTTAGAGAATAAGGTCTCCACAGGTCCCCCTTTTTTCATTTATATTAAAAAAATCAAATGTAGAATTTGTCATTTCTCGACCTGTGCCTGGCTTAGGTTATTCCTATGGGGAAAAGCCTTACCCGTCATAGGAAGGATGTACAGAAACGTCTCTTCCTGGCTTAGGTCGGCTAGTCCTTGAGGAATCTTACCTGTCATTGACTAACCAGGTCTCGGATGTTTGTCGAAAATTTCTATTGCTCATATGAGCATCAAGGGGATCATCACCAGTCTCAAGGCGGTGATAGTGTACATGAATGGGTTTGGCCAGCGCACTATCTACTTGGGACAAAAGCAAAAGAAGGCCAATTAAAGGCCCTTTGAACTTCTGAAGTACTAATTAATGAATTCTAAAGCTTAAAAAATAATCCCCAAAACTGAGTCTGCCAGGGCAATTTTAACAAAATAAGGGATTCTAAAGCTAAAGCATCCAAATTCAATCTAAACTAGTGAGATCTACCAGTTTCCAAATGTTCTATCTTTTCCTCCCCCCTTTTTTTTTTTTTCATGGAGATTACTACAATATTACAATAATTACTTCAATATTACAATATTACTTGAAGGACATGGAATTGGAGGCAGATAAAATCATATAGCAAAATTGGGAAATGGTAGAGGGACAGCTCCAGGAATTAATTGATGCCCTTTAGATACTAAAAGAAATTGGGTTACAGTGGATATGATGTAGGGGGATTCTCTATGGACGATGCACAGAAGTACATGTTTGACATCACATGGGATGAAAATATAGGAAGGAGTTGCACTATTTATGAGTAATATAGCCATGTTGATAGTATCATTACAGGAGAGAAAAGGAAAAGGTAGAAGAAAAGAATTCAAAGGCCATGGATGCAAGTGTGCAAGACAGAACAAACAGAAAATGAGGCAAAGAGGAAAAGGGAAAGTCAGAGGTAAGGGAAAACAAGAAAAGAAGAAAAAATATGAAAGGAGAGAATTCTAATTGGCATTGCATCACATGCTTATGATAAATTTTAATGTTCAACTAAATTATATACATTTTCATTTCTTACACAAAATTTTGTTAAATGCAGCTCATAGGCCAATGGATTTAGCATTTTGAGGAACATTATAAGTAATCTAAACCAAATGTCTCTTTTCACAGATAAGGAAACTAAGGCCCATAACACTGTGACTTGCCCAGGGTTACAGACTATATTGTTACAACATTGAGATTTGATTCCAAATCCAATAATTTTGTCATTGCATTTCAATGACAATGTTGGATAGGAATTAAGGGGAGGTGAGTTAGAATAATGAGCTCAGGGGACAAGGTAGAGAATTTAAAAGAAGGTATAACAAGAAGTATAGGACAGATATGATCCAACTACTTCATCATTTTAGCTAAGATTGGTCCTGATTTTCCAAGTTGTGTAAACCCAATTTAAGATCAGGGGATAGGTGAGGTATTCTTAAGATGAGGCAAGAGATTTCAGGTTTATCTAAGCTCTTACAAAAGTCTTTGCCTAAGTACACACCCTAATGTGTTCAGGGAAACAAGGAGTGTTGACTGCTCTCAGGCTCCATGCAATATGGCAAGCAGTTTCAGGTGGTGTTTCAGTTATTTTGCATCTGCATTCAAAAATTCATTTAGCTAAGATCTAGAGGGGGAAAGACAGAAGATTTCCTTAGGATTCTCTTGAGTTCCCCGAAATTAAAAAAAGGGAAAATTCACCAAAACATTACAAAAAAATATAGTCCTTGCCATACAATAAAATGTAACAGCTTATATTCATTCCATGTCATATTTTAAAAATGATCATCATTAACGTTTTCAGAAACAAATGTTTGTCGTCCAAAGTGCAGCTGAATAAAAAGAAAGATAGTAAATTAATATCAGTTCAAGTTTGGCAAAGGACTAATAGACTTTATTTATTTATTTTACAAATAAATGTTTTGAAGTTTTCCTTGAAGTTGTTTTTTTGTATACAAGATATTCCCCAACAGTTCAAAGAAATAAACCAATAAATCCTTTAGAATAAGATATATACAAATAAAATCTACAGATAACACCCTTAGAGAAATGGACCCAAATGAAGTATAGAAAATTAAGATAAACTCTTCATTGAAATTGAGAAAACAGGTAATTATTCTTTATATCTATTGGTTCACTTAAGCCAGCCATAGATTTACAATCCTTCTTCTTCTTCTTTTTTTTTTTTTTTTTTTTTCATTTAAAAAGCCTAGTCAAAGTAAAGGAAATAAACTAATTTCTGTCATCTTCATATAAACACAAATTTTGACTGGAATTTGAAAGTGTTATACACTACAGTAATATGGTAAATCTCTTTTAAAGCAACATTAATTCCTATGCTTTTTTGATTTCTAGATTCTAAACTTAAATGAAACAGAAAAGGAGAAATCTATCTTGCAAATTAATTCTAAGGAAAGAATTCTTAACCTTTGTTTATGTCATGGAAACTTTTACCAGTCTTGTGAACCCTATGAACCCTCTTACATTATAATGTTCTTAAATGCACAAAATAAACTTCATAGGATCACAAAGAAACCAATTATTTTGAAATAACTTTCAAAATATATAGTTTTAAAAGCATTCACATATACCAGGTTAAGAACCTGTTTCTTGACTGTATTATTTTATTTTCCAAAGCCACTATTAGAATACAAAGGTCACTATCCAAACCCTGAGCTGATCATTTTGCTGGAGAAGGCTTTATTGTTGCTGCTGTTTTTGTTTTTAGTACCAATTTTTGTTTTAAACACACCTGACTTCAAACTACAGACTAAAATCAACAGGAATATACTATCTTAAATACTTGAGCAAAACTCAGTAAAAGATACAGTAGGCAAACATTGTAGTCAGCTCAGCAGTGATTACCAACTCATGCTCCAAATTCACTATAAAATGAAAATCAATATTTCCACAAGTTCCTGCAACATAAAAGATAACCTTCATTGATTTTTCTAGACTTAGGCCTCTCTGATAAAATCTAATATAAATTTTCAACCATGAGGATTTGGATCAGAGCAGGGGTGATAAGTCCTGCACATCTCTTAAGAGGTGGAGAATTTTTTTTTTTTAAGTGTACGTTCATACTATTTATAATTTGCCCTGTGCAAGGGAAAGCCTTTTCCACTGGTGCTATCAGGAATCTCTTCTAATTTTTATTACTGTGAGGCTAAAGCCTGTTCCAGATAATTTGGAAATTTCAGGGGAATTGTGATAGGGCTGATGGTACAGCCCTGGCTGACTTGAGAAAGGAGCTAACCCGTAATAGCCTCCATGGCCGGGCTGATTAAATGTTGCCATAGATGAAAGGCCTGCCATTGCCGCAATAAATTAACCAATCACACAAATCCCAAGTCAGTGCTAATCCTTCCTTGATACTCTGATCCTCTGATCAGCTCAAGGAGGTAAAGAAACTGGCTTGTGACGCTTGGTGCTCTAACCCCTGGATTTCATGTACACAACGAGCTAATGATATCTTGCTGACCAGTTCAATGGGATGAACTTCTCTTGCAACCCTTAGGGAACACTGTGGCCTTCTTAAAAAAAATAAAGGAAAAGAAAAAAAGAAAAGAAAACTGAGACACAGATGGCAGGGTTTGTGTTTTACTGGAAAATTGCAGAGGGGAAAGCTTTCCAACACTTGTTAACGGGAATAATTATGAAGCTGAGGCCAAGGTATGAAATGTTTTGTATCATGTGGATGTGGATGATGACTCCAAAAATGGCACTTATCAAATAAACAAAAGCAGGAAAACCAAAAAAGTATAAGTGAGGAAGAAGAGAGACATTTCAAATTAATTCTGCAATCTTTTTATTCTGCTGTCATGCATTGTACCACTTTGGAGTATCTTTCTGTGAGCATTCCATATTGTTTAGATCGCTCTCTATTTGGATTTCTGGAGGATTTCTCCTAAGCAAAGCACACAGGGCAAATTGAGAAGTGGTTCTTTGCTTTGTAACATGGTTGTGGTGTGTTTAGAATCAGATTTCGGAATAGACTCATTTAATCAATTAGCAGAAGGTCTGGACACATGCAGTGTCTTCCTGTTAATTATGTGAGTGCTGTCTCTGCAATGTATTTCACGGAATTGAGTCTGTGCAGGATGCATTAGTGGACTTCATAATTGGGGAAACTTTTTTGTGTGTAGTAATTGGTTGCTAGAAGTAAGAAAGCTCTAGGGTTTTCCTCTAGGGTTTCACACATAAAGAGTTTTTGAAAGGACTTCATTATCTCTCTTGGTCAGTCCCATGAAATTAAAACCAATTCATTTATAAGGGTGAGGCAGGAAAGAAGAGGAAGGAGGTGGGGAATCGGTGTTATTTGGAAATAAAACTATTCTATAGGAATAGCAGGCTTGTGATGGGCAATGCTTTAGGGAACACTTGCTGAATTATTTTATTTGGGGAAGAAGATGGAGGAAAGAAGATTGATAATTTTCCCAAAGTGAATTTTCAAGATTTTCTACCTTGCCTTTAAAATTTTAATCATGTTTAAGGAAGATGATAAGAGAAACTCAGAGTTTGTAATTGACGGATGAGAATGGTATTCTAGTTTTTAGTATGTTAATTTACATAGAAATAAATGCACTTTGTGAAAAATCAGGGCCACGATTTAAATTTCTCTCCTATAATTTTATTGAATTTTAAGTCTATAATGTCCTTCATCTGCTTTTCTATTTACATGAGTGTGTGTGTGTGTGTGTGTGTGTGTGTATGTGTGTGTAGTATATTTCTCTGAGTGACCTTCCCAGAGGCACTGCTTCTCACTGCTGGACTTAGAGAGAGCTAGCCCAGTTGTAAGGCACAGGTCTCATGGGAATTAATTAGTAGGAACACTAGAAGAACATAGCTTACTCCCTGCAAAGCATTCTGGGCCAACATTTCAAAATAACACAGCTATTTCTGACAAAAACTGTTTTCCAAGAACAACAGATGTTAGAACAGTCCAGAGAGGTACTTAAGTAAGTTTTATTCAATAAAGCAACAGGGTTGGAAAGAAATTAAATAAAGATCCCCTGTAGAATTTAATCCCTTTGAATTTACTTCTGATGTCTCACACCTGCAATATTTATTCAAATGTAATATTTATCCTTGTTAATAGTCACATATAATATGGTAAGTATGTACAGTAGTGCTATTAAGAATTTGATTAGCTATTAATCCAAATGGAATGCTGTTCTTTGTAATAAATAATTAAAAGTGAGACATGTTCCAAAATATTTTATCCCTTTCAGCATACTGAAACTTTCCAATCATTCTGCCTAGGAATAAGGTAACATTACTTCTATGCTATCATTTTTTCCTATTAAAAAAAAAGATGGATTGGTTACAGATATCATTATCATTAGAATATGCATCTGTAATAAGCAATACTGAAATAAGAGGAAAGGAGGTGAGAGAAGAGAAAAAGAAAGATATTTTGTATTTTGTCATTCCCAATTATTTTAAAATATGGTTCCTCTCTGGCCAACCATCACTCTTTTGCAATCTATGGGAGTAACAAAATACAATGTTTTTATTACATTTTGAAGGACTGAAAAGACTCAGCAAGAACATACCTAAATAAATTACATGGGTAAGAATCTTTAGGTTTAATCAATTATTTTATTCATTAATGCAAAAAAGAAAAAAATATGAAACTTTAAATAGCTGTAAATAGCTAACTTTATGTTTCTTTTAATTCCAGAATATATTTCATCAAAATTTCATAGACTTATTCCTAAAAGTGACTTTAAGAGGTCATCTTTCCCACCTCACTCATTTTGAATGTAGATCATTCTTAGGTACTTTCAGAGGGAAGAGAACCTTCAAAGAGGGGGTTGGATTGTTAAACAGTCAGTGTACCCAGATTGCCAGATTTTGGTAATAGGATAAAAGGATAAATTCCATGGGTAACCTCAAAACTTGGAAATCTGAGTAAACAACCTGCCCAGAAAGTAAGTTTTTTCTGTCAATTCTCTCAATTCCCTAGGGGGATGGCCAGGAATAAACTACATTCAGATGTGCACCATGAAGTACAGAAATATTAAGTAATTCTACCAAGAAAATATCAGTGGCAGAATCAGGGGTCTTTGGACTTTAAGCAAACATGAAAAAATAAGTGCTATTTACTGATCCTATGTCTAAAGTACCCAGCTGGAACTCCCAAAGAGACTTATAGGCTATTGATAAAGACTACAAATGTCAAAATATATATTATGTCAGAATATCTTTTATATTTTACTTGTAAATAGATTTTACCAGAGTGGATGTAATAAAATACTCAACTCTATACAACTAAAGCAAATATCCAGACTGCTAGTAGAATACTGTATTATTTTTTTTTTTCATTTTAGAGGAAGAAGTATGATAGAATATGATACAGTGAGAAGGACGTCAAGTTTAAAAACATATAATCTAATTCTCATCCAACCGCTTAATGCCTTTGTATCCATGGACAAGTCATTTAAATGCTTTAATCTCCTGTTTCCTCATGTGTACTTAGATACTTCAAGAACTAGGAATGCCTTCGTCTAGGTATATATCTCCATGATGGATATTATATTTCTTTCATGCTTTACTAGCCTATCCCAATCCTATGTCTTTTCTAGACTATTCAAAAGATCAAATATATAAGCTAGAAACTAATCTTGTAGGGATAATCTTTTTCAAAGCTGACTAGGTAGGCTGGTCCTCAGATTATGAAAGATACAGTCTATATCACTACACCCAAGCTCAGAGTTTGGTAAAAGTCTGTCAAAGTTTGTGCTTTCCTAGAATGACTTTTTAAAATATAGGGTCACCACTGCATGCCAATAAATTATTAGAGGAGCTCATTATGTTGATGCTTTCACATCTGAAGAATGGGGATAAAAATTCTCATCCACTAACTGCTCAGGGAAGTTGTGAATATTGCACAATCAATCAGATTAAAGTGCTTGGTAAAAAAAATGGTATAATTATATTATCATTATTTTATCTGTTAATTTCCCTGATGATATTTTTAAAAATAATTTTAAAAAAATTATCAAACTTTTGTTTTTCCTTTTTCTACTTCTCTCCCCTTTGGGAAAAAATAGAAGAAGAAGGATAAAGACCTACCATGTAAACAAAATGAAGCAGAACAAATTCATACTTAAATCAAAACAAAGTGTAACTTATTTTGCACAGTACTCCATCATTTTTTCTGTAATTAAGTGAGTAGCATTCTTCCCTGTACGTCTCCTGGAATTGTAACTGATCAATGTAATGATCAGAGGTCTTAAGTCTTTCCTGATTGCTCATTTTAAAAATGAGATGTTATAGTATAACTTGTTTTCCTAATTCTACTAACTTTACTCTGAATCAGTTCATATAATCTTTTCAGTTTTCTCTGAAAATGTCCATTTTGTTATTTTAACTTACTAGCATCCTGAAACATTTATATACCATAATTTGCTTACCCATCCCATAATTTCTAGTTTTTTGCCTCTATAAAAAAAGCACTACATTTTGTGTGTGTGTGTGAATAGGACTTATTCTTTTTTCTTTGCTCTCTTAGGAGGATAGACCTAGTAATAGCATTGCTGGGTCAAAAGACATGCAGATTTAGTGACTTTATGGGCCCAGAATTCCACATTGCTTTACAGAATGGCTAGACCAATTCCCAGCTCTACCAACCATGTAACAATTAAGTTGTTTTCCTTCACTCTTTCCAATATTTGTAATTTTCTTTTTTGGCAATTTTTTCAAGATGAGGGTTATTTGGTAGAACTTATGAGTTGACTTTAATTTGAATTCCTTTAATTAATACTGGTTCTTTCCTTAGCTTAGATCCACATCTTCCACTATTTACTAATTATCTTCAAGTTACCATGTTCTTCCTGTACTCCATTTTCCACTTTTGAACCAAAAACTCTAGCTCCCACAGAAGAAACCTGAGCATGTTATTGATGAATATATGGTCAATATTCATCTCTAACTAAGACTGAGACCTACCATACTTCTTCCCTCACCACTTTCATTCCATGATTCAGGTATTCTTTTCTTCTTGTACTTCATCCTTCCCTAGCTTCCATTTTGCTTTCAAAAGAATAGCATTCAAATTAACACTAACATTCCTATAAAGAACATGCCAAATAACTTCCTATGCCACCATTGTGAATATCCTGCCTAAGACACTCTCCTCTTCTCACTTTTCCTCTATAAATAAGCTCCATATGGACAAGACCTGTTGTGCTCCCTAGCATTTGTATCCTAAGGGCGCAGCAATAGTAAGCATTTAATAAATTCTATTCATTCATTTATTCACTCACTCCATTCATTTAGTCATTCATTTGTTCTTTGTTCACTTACTCATTCTTCATATCTGCTCTTTCAGTTTAGATGGGAATAATACATTTTAGGGATAAGTATAATTGTTAATTTATGTAAATTGTCTCTGCTCATTGCCCCCTCCCCCAATTTTAACTATTATATCTTGAAATTATGACTTTCAAAACCTCAAGTAAAAACTGATATTAATGAAGAGGAAATGATAATTTCTGTCTTGATCCAAGCTAAAATTAATATTAGTCAATTTAGTTAATCCAGCTAAGCAGATGGTTATTTTACTGAAAAATTAGTCAAACTTATTTTTTTTGGTAAGTAAAGCCAACAATAAGATGTCACTTATAGTGGTAACTGACGATAGGTCAGATGATGTGACCTTTGCAATCAAATAATTTAAAAGATAGTCAATATAAGTAAATGCCTGCAAATATGGGGATAAGTTAGATGGCCTCAAGTCATGAAAGAGCTTCATTTAAACATCTGATAATAATTTCCACTATATGGGAATCATGGCACACTTTTAAAAATCACTTATTAAACTAATTTCTGCTTAACTATCATTACTAGCATAATTATTTAATTTATTTTTAATGTAGGTATCCTCCTTAAAGTTAGTCTTCTTACATTGCATAGATGCTGGATAAGGCATAAAACACATTTAATTTCAAATTTTAAAGGGATTAAATTGTTATCATAAACAAACTAATGTGCCAAGAAAAAAACAAAGCACAACTCCATTCCTTCTGTAAGTTAAAAGCCATGGTCGAGTTTCCCACTTAGTGTCAGAGCTGGCTTGGGTGCAGGACCAGATTGTCGCTTTAGGGATCAAGGATCTAGTAAGACTGACTTTTCTTGGAAAGTGGTACAATTAAGTGAACATACATATGATATTCCTGTACATAACAACTACCAATAACACAAAGTATCATTGTTGCTAATTTAGGTAGCTGAATAAAGAACTGGTAGGTCTGGAAATACAGATAAATTTATTTAAAATAAATTAATTCCAATATTTTCAATAGCAAGATGTTTTAGATCTTAGTACATTCTTTGTCAAAAAACAAGGTAATCAAAATTTAAAGTTTTTACTATAATAATCTTAGATCCCCTAGAGAATATTCAGTGAAATATGAGAGAGGTTTTAATACCTGGAAGCACAGCTGCATTATGGTCAGGTCAATTTAGGAACACTATTGAGACTCTAGGCCATAATGACTCCATATGGAGCTGGAGAGGAGCTAAGGTAATAAACTTTCCCAGTGTGATTTCTTTGCTCTGTGCAGTATGAGCATAATTTGGCAGTTACTCATTTTTCTTCCAGTGGAGGATTTTTCCTTGAAGAGTTAAGATTTTTCCCCCTCTCTCTTCATCTCTGCTCACAAATTCAAGGGAAAAAGATGGGTAAACTCAACAAAAGTTTTTATTTTGTTTTATTTATGTCCATGTATAGGTGTATGGAGGAACATTTGAATTTTTCAATAATAATACTCTGCTTTTTTTACTCGCTCCACTCCCCACCCCAAACAAAGATACTTCTCTTCATTTTAAAATGGAACAGAAAAAGAGAAAGTAGAATTAGCTTCCCTGGTAATAAGATGACGCTAAATGAAGCATTTGAGGACAGAGACATAAGAAATTGTGGACAGCTGCGGACAGCAGATTTGGGACACTGGTATCAGTGTATGTAACAAATCTTTATTAATAAGTACATTAAATCCCATATTTTTCATTTATAACTGCTGCATAATTTCCTGTTAACACTTCATGTAAATTCCAGATAAGGTAATAATTTTTTTTTTCAGAATTCTATTTCTGTTTCATTATATGTTCTATACTCTGCCCCACAGGTCAGTTGCATGATTGAAGTTTTATGCCTCATTAAAATTCCACTAGTTAAAACATGGAGACAGAATTTTGGTAATTCCTTTCTCCATAACTATAATTAACCATTCCAAAGCATACTTGTGCTCCATGTAGTACAGGTTTAAATAGCATGTGTATATATACATATAAGTACATATATGTACATGTACATAGGAATGTCTCCATAAAGAAAGAAAGACACACATATATAAATGTGTATATGTGTATAAAATGGTGAAAAGGTCAAGGGGGTCTCAATGTCCTAAACAGAAGGCTCTTATCTTTCACTTGCTCCAGTGACTGAAAATCCCTGCCCCACCACCTCCCAGTTCAGTATTTCTAGCTAGCAGCTGCTATCAGAATCCTAAATAACAAAAATATGCAAACTTGCACACTAATTCCCTTTGGAGATAGATCTTGGCTGCAGCCCTGTCATAAATCAGAGAATTTCGATATGAAATGAGGCAAGCAGCTCTAATCATTTCTGCATTTCAAATTGGATCACTGGCTCAATCACTGGGCTTTTTTAAACTGCTTGCCTAAGAGCAAATGTGAGGCGGGAGATAATTCTGAAGAAATCTCTTCTTTTGTGGCCGTAGAACTCTTTTAACTGTTTCAAGACTGAAGGCCACATTCTAGTGATAATAACACATATCTGCTGTGAGAGATATGGATCCTTCAAGACATCTTCCTTCTCTTTCAACTCATAGAATTCCATCAATATCTGCATATATTATATATATTAATATATGTGTATGCATTTTGGTATTTGTGTGAATAAAAAGGAGAGGGAATAAGAAACATCTGACATATATCCGTAGCATATTTATCCTCAGAATATTATTTTCTTTCTTTCTTTCTTTCTTTCTTTCTTTCTTTCTTTCTTTCTTTCTTTCTTTCTTTCTTTCTTTCTTTCTTCCTTTTTACTCAAGACGGGATACAATTGAACCTGAAGGATAGTTAACACATTTTTTTTTTTCCACTGAGAAAATTCAATTCAGATCAAATGAGACTATAAAATACAGAAGGTACTGGATTTTCAATAATGAATCATCAGTTTCAGGAACAAACTCAATTTATGCTGCATTACTGTTGTCATACAAAAAAGAGAAAGAAAAAATGAAAGAAAGAAAGAAAGAAAGAAAGAAAGAAAGAAAGAAAGAAAGAAAGAAAGAAAGGAAGGAAGGAAGGAAGGAAGGAAGGAAGGAAGGAAGAAAGGAAGGAAGAAAGGAAGGAAGAAAAAAAAGAAAAGAAAGGAGAAAAGATGGAAGGAAGG